>NW_015112681.1:48029-209219 GCF_001443285.1 Poecilia latipinna | reverse complement strand
TCAACATGTTTTCTGTTTTAGGTTAAGATGACCAAATGCCAGATTATTAGGAAAGAGATGATGTCATCTTTACCTTTTTCAAATTCCAAAACTTTCCACACATTTCCTCAGTAGTTGGTAGCATTGCCTTTCCGACTGGTTACTAATATTTTCAGTAACCTTCCACCAGCTTCTCACAATACTTTTCTATAATAATGGCCCGATATTTCTGGCTGAACAGAGTCTGGTTTCTAGGGAACCTTCCTCTCGCATACCTTTCTAGCCTAGCCAATATCTTCCATGGGATCAGCTCTGGAGTTCATGTGGCATATGTTTAGCCACTCATCCTCCATCAGTATTATTCTTACCTCCCTTCCTCATGTATTTTTAATATATAATGTTGATGTTTTTTATCGTCTTCTAAGCTCACATATAGTCTGAACAACCTCTTCTTATAAAATTTACCTTTATAGGCATCAATAAAGATATGAATGAAGTCCTGATAATTTTTCCCCCAAATATTTTAAAATTTTTATTAAAGCGATGCCTGAGCTGCAAACATCTGAAAAAGTCTTATTTGTCAAGGGCAAATTTTTCCTGCTGTTGTTGGAAACCTTCCAGGTCAGTTCCAGAAGAGGTCACACAGTAAGAGTCAATTCTTTGAATCTTAAGTCAGGTTGTGCTGGCACAAAATCCTCATCATGCTCAATTCATCTTAATAACCGTGTTTTCCTCTTTAGAAGAGGGTTATGAAACTCTCTGAACCAGATGCCGAGAGGGACTCTTTTAGAATAGAAGCACACAACACATCTGAATATGTAGCCTGAAGACTACTTATCCCCCTCAGCAGAGCAGGAAGTCAATTTGACTTAATTCTAGTTCTTTCCATTTTTCTTCATCCCCTCTTCACACCAGTAAACCACATGCTGCAGTTGTGCTAAACTCAAACAATTTTCCAAACCTGGGAGTGACATTCCTCCTTTTTCTCTTAGTAATTGTAATGTTTTATAGGTTGAAAGCACCTTTTCATTAAAATATATTATTATTATTATTATTATAAATACTTCTACAGCTACAAGCAAGGAATGTTGCCATGGTTATTGCTTGACGTGGTGGCAGAGTTCCGGGTATTTATATTAATTTACATATGTATTTATGGGTGGCGAAAGGGAGGACCAGCAGCTGTGCCCTTATTATTTATATTATTATGTATAAAGGGAAGGTGTACAGGTCTGTACGTGCACACGGCTTTATATATCCAATTTTTTTATAGCACCGCACTTTTCTAAATTTGTTCATGTACCAAGTTTTAGTATGAAAACTGCAGACTCTTTAATAAATGAGGCCCCTGGGCTTCTGTCATTTCTTTATAAAGGTACAGTTCTCTTAGCTAAGCAATGGCTCTTATGATTCTGGCATTGAACAAACAGAAACACATGTTGCAATCCCCAGTGATCTAAAACAGGAAATGTTTATTAGTATCTAATGCCAGACCGTGAGAAAATTAGTCTGTTTTTATATTCAGTGTTTGTAACTATCTGGTTTTAGCAATCATACAGAAGCATAAATAAACTTACGGTTGTAGCTGCCAGTGAATCCAGCCTGAGTCAAACACCTCTGGAGCTCTTCTGCGTCCACCTCTCCATCCTGCCCAGAAAGAGAGACCACTACAGGTGTAAAAAACAACTAAAGATGTCTTTAAGGTTTAGAGGTATGGTTGAAGCTGTTAGTCGTAGATTCAGCTGTTTGACCCCAGACTGCAGGTCTTCATTCTCCTCTCGCTGCCCATTTCTGATTACTGTGAATAAAAGACACTCGTTTTCTTTTTAATCCATCAGTTTTTGAATTTGAATATGATCCCCTGATCATATTCAGGGGATTCAAATACAAAGGTAATAATAATAATAATTAAAAAAGAACAATTATTGTTCTACTGCTTTCTCATAACTGTAACTTCCCCACTTTCTGGGGAAGCGTAAAGACTTCCCCAGAAAACAGAGCCAACCTCTGTGTTTTCAAGAACTTCTCTCCGTTTAGACTTGCAGCCCACCCACACTCACCTGTCCGGCGATAGCGGTGAAGTAACCCCACATCGGATCGTTGGCAGCTGGGGGCGGGGCGCCGTATCCACCTGGGTAGCCACCTCCTGCTCCGTATGAGCCGTATCCTGGCTGGTGTCCTGGGCCTCCCATCGGACCGCCCATCGGACCTCCCATGTGTCCGCCCATCTGCCCGGGCATGGGGCCTCCCATGGGGCCCCCGGGCATCCCTTGCTGTGGCATCCCTGGCATGGGGCCACCATACTGAGGAAATGAATGAAACAGGAGAGAAATTCAACCTCTAAACATGTAACAGCAGGATCTGAACTTCAGACAATAATGACACTCAGACATAGGTAAAAATAATAATTGATGGATGAAATGATGAAGAACAGACAGATGATTGAAGGATGACTGATTTGGTGACAACCTCACGGCTAAACAAATGGCTGGATGGTCAGAATGATACAGATGGAGGACACTAATGGGTCAATGTACAGACAGATATGTCTAACTTTGACTTGTGATTTTCTTTAGTATCTGCGAAACAATCTTCTCTTGAGGTCAAAGTGCGTCTTAAATGTTGAAGTAATGAAGTTTGTAACAAGTTTGTAACTTGTTAATGTTTAAATTCGCCGAGTTTAAATTCCACCTTCTTAACTAGAACGCCGTTACCTCTTGTATGACGTCAAACCCAGCATGAGTTACGACATCCGAGATAAATGGAAAGCTCGATAAGCTTCAACTCTGACCTCTGGCTCATTCAAAGCGCTGTAAACCTCGTCCGACAGCACCTGGTCCACGCCTTTCACTTAGTCACGTGACACCTTCATTCACAACACCTGGTTTATGTAGATTAAAAGATACTAATGGATGTTTTGAGCTCTTTATTTTTTACTATACCTTTATCATCAAATTCTCCAGGGGATTTAGGCTAAACATATTTAGCTGAAAATTGTAGATAACGAACTTTACTGTTTTAAATATACTAAATATCCAAATAAGACCCCTTTAATGACGCAGCGTTAACGTAACAGGGGGTTTTCACCCGGAAGTCAGCATTTAATTTTAGCATGCAGCAAATACCAGAACTGTTGCTCATTTACTCTCGTAAACATGAAATACTCCCATTTCTCCTACAGAACAATTGAGGCTGAAATCTTTCCCGGGAGGTTACGGGCTAGTCTGCCTTTCTACCCAACTAAAGTTGGTATCTTGTGTCTTGTGGGGGAAAAAAAAAAAAAAACCACCTTAGGACATATTTTTTTACTCACCCCGCCGTATCCTGGATAAGCCATTTGATTACACCAAATAAAATCTTTCGAATTTAATGCTTTCAGGTAATAACTAGCACTGCTGTTTCGAGGCGTAACAACTTCCGAGAAGTGAGAGTAGGTTCTACATCATTTCCGGCCTGCGAAAGTCGGAAGTGACTGATGGCGCGGCGAACCAATGAGAGAGGAGATTTTTATGGTCCAGAACTGAAAGTAGCAGTTTTATTTGAACGAATTTTTTATCATATAACCCCCAACCACACTAACATGACTGTGAAACATAGTGTCGGCAGCATCATGCTGTGGGAGTGCTTTTCTTTAGCTGGCCGTATAAACCTGTAAAGCCGAATTATAAAATTGACGTCTAAATGTGTCTGACAGGTTAATAAAAGGCCAACAAAGCTTTTACCTTAAATATATTTGCTAGTAATTTTTTCCAAATTGTTATAAAATTGGAAAAAGAAGCCATAGGCTAAAATAATAAATAATAATAATAATAATAATAATAATAATAATAATAATAATAATAATAATAATAATAATAACATACCTCAGCTGTCTGCATAATGAGTGATAAGCTCATTTCGCTGAAAAATATAAAAGATTTGAGTCACAAATACGCATTTGGTTGGTAGAAATACATCTATAAATAAATGTTTCATTTTAAGAGAAATTGAAGGCTTGCTGTCCACTAGATGGTGCTATTGCAATCTGATTGAAGGCTTACAAACAGCACTCAGATTTTAATTTCCTCACTGAATAATTTAAAAAAAAGAAGAACCCATCTTCATAGCAATCATTACACAGAGGTTACAGTGATTTCCTAGATTGCTCAAGGGAACAAGACAAATCATTTTAATACACAGAAACATATAACTACAGACATTTCAATTCAATTGGAAATATTTTTAATTAAATTCCACATGTAAAATAATTCTAGATGTAACTCTAAAGCCAATTTGTGTAAGGGTTGTCTAGAAGAGCAAGCCAACTACATAAAGTAATTAACCACTCATAATCAAGAAGCAAGCGGTGACAGAGGAAAGGAAATACTTCATTTCAACAAGAAGAATCCTAGAGCAGATTTCTTTCCTGTTGCTGCCAGTTTATTATAAACCAACACAAAGTAAAGTATAATTGTGAATTGGAAGGTGAACGGGGCATGGTTTTTAATATTTTTACAAGTAAAAATCTGGAAAGTGTGGCATGCATTTGTATTCAACCACCTCAAGTCGGTACAACATGTACAGAGCAAAATGTAGCGCCATCTATCAGCTCTGACCAGCATCACAGAACCGGATAAAGCCTCTCCACAACATGATGCTGCCATCACCATCTTTCACTATGGGGATTGTTTGCTTAGCTGAATGTGCACCATTAGTTTCAGTCACGCTTAGTATTCTGCTACAAATTTTGGTTTCGTCTAGTTAGTGCCAGCACCTTTTTACACACGTTTGCCAAAAGCCATGTTTGAAATACAACAAACACTCATCTTGAAAGGCTCAAGTAAAAAATAAATAAATAAATAAAAAAGAATAGAAAAACAAACTTTGCACTCTCCCTGACCAATCTACAATAAAAGCAAAAAGTATCAAACTGATACAGCAGGTACATTATGTCCTACTCCTGAGTGCACAGGCTGTAACTTCCTGTTCCTGTTAGCTTTGTGGTGCTTTGTGGATTCCAGCACTCCTACACTGACGGCTGCAGGAACCATGGACATGAATCATGATAAGAACACAAGCTGGGAACTAACAGGTTCATTTATTGAACCGTTAAACTTCTTTTTCTAAGTGACCATGCATATGTTACATTTGAATGGAAAACAGTGTTTAGTTTCTTTCAAGGTATTACAGCTTTCTCTACCTCTTTTACTACACTTTGAACAAGGTAATGACAAAAAAAGTTGCCATAACAACACTCTGGTTCTCTCAAAAGTATTACGTTTTACAATTTGTATGTGTCTTGTGCTAAAAAATACATGTGGTTATTGGACATACCAGAGTGTATCTATAAAGCATTCTCTCCTTCTCTCCTATGAAAGAAGTAAATTTTGGGCCTAGTCGTTTGTTTTCTCAATAAATTGTCCCGCCTAAAAATAAATACCACAAAGTATATTTATTTTTCTTTTCACACCAATGACATCCAATGGTACCTCCCTGTGGTAAGTACAGACTCCATGCGGTCGCCCTTTATCTGCCTGGGAGTCAGTCTCGGTCCAAATAACTTCTTCATTCAAAGGATTCAGGGAACGTCTGAAGGAGGTTAGGTTTCGATAAGCGTCGTCCAAAAAAATAATTGCAAAATGTGTTCTTTTCAGTCCACTTAACAGTTGTCGTGTTACTTTGTGTTGGTCTGTCACCTAAAACCCCAATGAAAGCCACTGAAGTTTGTGGCTTAATCGGACTGAAATATGGGTGCAGTCCTTGAGGAAACCGTGTTCGCTACTCTGAACCACGCAGATGTTCTGTAGGGATGTAAACAGAAGCTTTAGCGGCTCATTACAAACACAAGTCTCCCCCCCTTAGTAACTCCCAAACCTAAACAAAATCACGTCCCGAAGCCAAGAATGCCATAACAGCTCTGACCTTTGCACCACATCTGCTGAAGTGACAGCCAAGCTTCCCTGTTTATGCCTGAGAATAAACACTGAAGCAGAAGATTTTCACATATAACTTTGTTATTTCTTACATACTACAGCAAGAACTACTGATACATATATTTGTGATATATGATTAGTAACATACTCTAAAAGTAGATCAAGACAGTAAAAATGACTTTCCTTCATCGTCTTGTTTTTGCTCTCGCTCAGTGACATTGGCGCCCTAATTGTCCAATAAGACCAAATGCATTCAGAGTGACAACTATAAACGGCCCCGGCCAGCTTAAGCGTCTGGTAAACGGATTTATCTGCAAAGAACCACTCCTCAAACAGAGCCACGCCGCATTAGAGAAGATGTCCACTGTCTGTTTGTTTGCTGAGGATGTCCGGTGCGAGGCGGACGAGTGCGGAATAATACGACGTCTGATCCTCGTAAAGACACAGCTCTGTGTTTGTTAAGCTTTTAACAGGCTGTTAACATTTACGGTCGGCTCTTACACTATGTACAAAAAGACTAACTTCCACAATCAGTGAAAACAGGGGCAAAAATACACCCAGAGTCTCCTTGTTTTGAGCATATTCAATGCTGTTATAGAGTTTGTTTTAATTGCATGTGAATTAAATGGTAAAGCTTACTTTGGGTTTACCATTCTTCAGTTAAGTGCATAATTTTCCTCCCACTTCAGCAATTGACAGCTATTAATGATTAAGTAAATATTGAGTATTAATTCAGAGACATTTATGATAGTCAGTTTATTGGCTTTACAATATTGTACTTTACATTACAGTTCAACAGGAATGCAGAGTCATCATGACAGTAGATAGATCTATCTTATGTTTTTGTCATGACAGGAAGCACAGAGCGTCTACAAACTACAAAGGCCTCACAGTTCTGTTATTTGTTCGTTCTCAGTCATGTAGACAAAAATGGATAAGAATTTTTTATGCATTAAGCAGCTTGTCAGATGCTTCTGTTAGCGGGCGCTGTTACCCTTTTATCTAAATGTTAAGTGTTGTGGCAATGGCCAGTTTAATGTCCAATAAATGTAGTCAGAATTTTCAATCAGAAAATTGAAAATCACCAGGTGATCGGACGCCTGACTGGCGTTTATATATTGGATCCGTTTGATCTGAGTTTTCGAGAAAATACCTTCTATGGTCAAGCACACCATCCCCATGGTGGTGGCAGGCTGATGCTGTGTGAATACTTTTCTTCAGCGGGTCAGAGAAGCTGGCTTGAGCTGGTGGGAAGATGGATGGAGGCAATCCAGGAAGAATACCTGCTAAGAGAATGAAAAATGAAATTAGCTTCGCTGTGCAATTTATTCTCCAGATGTTTCAGATCTCGATTTGCAAAATACATTTACTTTCATCTGAAAAGAGGACTTTAGACACTGAAAACCTGTTACCTTTAAACCACTCTGACATCTCACAGTTAAGTCAATACAAGAGTTGTGGCCTGATGTCTTGGATACATCTGTCTGTTGTAGTCCTTGAAACTTTAGCCACAATCTTGAAAATCTCCCCCAAAACTGAAGAGTACTCCACAATACTCTTAAAGCATAGTCTTTGTTGCTTGTGTTGAGACAACTGTTAGTTGATCAAACTTTGTGGAGTGTCCTTGGAACCTTCTGAAACATCCATGTCGTTTTCCTGAACCTTTCATGGAACTCTCCAGAACCCTTGAAGTATATACTGCTTACTTTCTGGGATTTTATTTGATTAATAATAAATCAAAAGTTCTGATTAGTGTCTCAGAACTCACAGGGTACTTTCAGAAACTGAGCAGTACTATGTTATGACTTCTACTTTGAGACTTTTCCAAAACGCCTATAAAACTAGTTTGCAAAAAGTTATAGCGAGTACTTGGTAAATTCAGGGAAAGCTACAGAAAGTAACTTCTAAGTTCCTTTAAACACTCAGCCATATTATGCTGCTGACTCCACTTATGTATACAAATGATGGTATGTTTTTTAGGAAATTGAAATTTTAGTTTCATTAGCTCTAAGTTCCAATCACCAAAAATAATCAAAACAACACTTGTATTTATCACTATGTTTTTAATAAATCTGAGTTTCGCCTTATGTATTAAATTACCGCAGTAAATAAACTTTTTGTTAATATTTTTTGTTAATTCAGCATCGAAGCCGACGTTTTGACGTATTAAGACTTGAATCTCTGAATCTGTAGAAAAGCTGAACAGTGTTTCGACAATGCACATTCAGCATAAAATAATCAGTTATTCTGGAAGAGGCTGACGCCTGGTCAGCACGCTGTTTTCACATATGAGTCTGTTGTAACGGTGGACAGTTTGGGAAAGCCACTTCCTCAAATGCTGGAGAACTTTACACCGCAGATTTACTGTCCCACCTTTGAAACTTCGGCTGAGATAATGTTTAACTCCAAAGCATGACTTTCGCGTTACTTTGCAGTTCTCCGTGTTTGTAGCCTTGTGGATATCGATGCGGTTGTGATTTGGACGGGTAGTAATCACAGAAGCAATGGTCAGTATTTGTTCACACTCACACATTTCTGTGTTTTGACTCTTTTAAAAGCGGGCTTCTCGTCTTTCATTCCTGGCCAGAGTACCATCGCCAAAGTGCTGCTCGGAGTCTTAGGAGTTGCGGTGGTCGCTGTTTTGATAGTGGTGCCCACGGTTATATTCTTGAAGGGTGAGTGTTTGCTATTAAACGTCCTGCTATGGCACGCGCCGCTGACAGAACCGTGCGCGTCATTACGCATGATAAGTTAAATGTCACAACTTCAAAGGGAAAATATTCGGTTCAGATATTTACGGACTCAGTCAAAAACAAATGCGAGTATTCTGTGCGATTTCAGAAGTTTATAAGTCAACCCTTACAGTTTTTCCTCCACCATTTCCCCTGCAAAACAACTAAACAAGAACATCCATGACACAAATCTAAAATGTTGGTCAGTTTGGATTAGGATATGTATTTTAAAAATACGAGGCCCATCCGAAAACACTGACGCTAATAAAACACGGCCGTGAAGTAACAGGAGGAACACAGCCCAATCCTCTCGGCATTAATCTGTGTGATGGACATAAGAAATGCAATATTATCTTACATGTAAACTATGTGACAGCTTAGTTGAATTAGTAAATTGAAAGACACCAAGATAGAGACGTTTATGAGAGTTTTCATGTGGTTGAAAAGCTTTCATCAAACGTGGTATAAGTCTCAACGATTTGAGCCTGTACTTTGGCTAAATTTTGAGAATTTACATGTTTTTCTGGACTAACAAGAAATAGAAAGTAAACTATGTCCATGGTTGTCCAGTGTTTGAGGTAAGTCAGTGTTTTTCAGATATAGAAAAAATTCTTTCAGTTCACAATTATATATTATATCTGAAAACAATTTCTTACCATTCTGATTTACAGATGTTTCGATTTTCATATTGGGATATTGACTATTATGAAACAGAGTAGGATTATAACTAATGATGAAACTCAAATGACTTTAAGTTAACCCAATGTTGGTAGATGTGTTAAAGTAGTGACTACAAAGTAAGATAAGTTAAACAAAGTTGTGGTGAGGTGTGGATCTTATCCTGTGTGGCTCACCATCACTGTAGATATTATTCATTACAGAGGTATTGGAATAACATAAGTCAAATATAGAAAATTACTTTCAATGTGTATAAGCTGAGGCTTGTGTGTGTTAGAAATGTTTAAATGTGGTTGGAAAAGTGTAGGCTAATCAAGTCTAACTTTCAAAGTCTTTAAGATAAAATTTGGGTGGGATTTTTGAGCTAAAATGTATTTTCCTGAACTAAATAAGGGACAGGGACTGAGTTACAAATCCCTAATGAAAGCTAATTTGGTAACAACTGTGTTTCAGACGATGGAGACGATGGAAACGCTGGGGACGTGAAAATGTACGGCATAATGGACGTCTTCAACTCCTCTCTGAAACCAGCGTCCTACAACATGAGATGGATTTCAGGTGGAGGATAAAAAAAGCTTTTATTAAAAGTGGTTAGAATATTATGGTACTGATAACACCTGGGTGTGTACCAGTGTGTAAAGCCATAAATGCATCATTGAAGACTTTTATTATGTAATCTTTTTATTGGTTGTGCTTCTTAGTTACTGTTTCACCAGACTGTACCTATAATACACTCTATGAAGTCACAGTAACTGTTGCAGCTCTTTGAAATGTTGAGTTTTCGTATATTTGGTACTTTTTCATATTTTGTCACATTTCAACTATAGAGCTTAGGATATAGTATTTTATGTGATATATCAACACAGATGGAGGTTCAGTTTCCAATAGAAGAACAACTCAGACATTCAACATATGAATGATTTATATCAAATTATATTCATTCTCTACAATGTTCCAGAACTACAAACTCCTCACACTTTTCATTGGTGAAAATAGTGAAAAAGTTTAAGAAGTGTAGCATTGTCTTTCTTGCTCGGTGAAAAATGC
Source organism: Poecilia latipinna (assembly GCF_001443285.1). Lineage (NCBI taxonomy): Eukaryota > Metazoa > Chordata > Actinopteri > Cyprinodontiformes > Poeciliidae > Poecilia > Poecilia latipinna. Next base: position 198,871 of record NW_015112681.1, on the reverse strand, counting down.
AACATGCACCATTAGGTCATTACATTACTCATGCTTCCAAGTTGTTTTCTTCTCTTTTTGTGACTCACTATCAGGGAGATTCTCCTTGACTGTCCTGTGTTTCACACTGAATGTACACTGATTTCTGTCTTCCACAACAGACTACGAGTACCTGCATAAAGAAACCGATGACTCTGTCACCCTCATCAACTTGAAAACAAACGTTTCTGAAGTATTTCTGACAAAAGACAAGATTGTAAGTCATCCTAGTGCAATTAAAACAAAGAAAGTCAATCTTAACAAACGCAGCGCTGTTTCCAAGATAATGCATCTTTCTTTGAACACCACAGAATGAACACCAGGCTTTTGACTTCAAGCTGTCTGCTGATCGCAAATATGTTGCCTTCATGAGTAACTACAATAAGGTACATGAAGTTTCTATTTACCCGTTTAGTGTCAAACTTGACACATTGGAGCCTTTTGACCCTTGCTTCTTTCCTCCAATCAGGTGTGGAGACATTCGTTCACAGCTTCTTACTCGCTGTATGATCGCGAGTCGGAGTAAGTCACTTGTTGATCTACCGATATTCTGGTAAACATATGCAACTCCAAGAAAATCCAAAATATTTCCTGACAATACATACTGCACAAATTTCAGCATTTCTATTATATAACAAAATCACTGATTTGCAATAATCTCTTTCAGAAAAAATATCACTTCCTCTGGCATTCCAGATGTAGTCCAGTTCTTTGCGTGGGCCCCAGCAGGGAACAAACTGGTAAGCCTGCAGGAGACAAGTCGTGTTGAAAAGAAAGCGCAGTACTAAGCAAAAACAAACAGTCAAAATGGAAAAGAGTTTGTGTGAAAACCAAACTTTGCCTTCATGAGTGACTACAATAAGCAGTTAGTAGGATTGAGTAGCTTTTAAAAACATTTAGCAGCAATAACTCTCAGTAGAGTTTAGATTGGGCCTAAAAATTCCAACTTGACCCAGTTTTTAGCTTTTGGTTCAGATCTTCCAGCTCCGTTTTGTCACGTGTGGTAACCACACGGCGATTCAAGTGCAAAACACCTGGGATGTGTGATTAATATGAGCGAAGCACTGTGGGGTGTGTGCACATTGCTCTACTTTTAGTAGCTGTTTTTTGTTTTTGTTTTTTTGTTGAGGAATTTAAGCCTATACTTTACAGTTTGCAGGATTTTTTTTTTTTTTTGCATAACTTTGTCATGTTAAAGTCTGGATTTTCACTTGACCATTGCAACATCCTGGTTCTTTTCTGTGGTGGATGTGGTTCTGTTTGGGATTATGATTCATTTCACTTAGTATGGAGAGCAGTCTGTGGTTTATTTAGTGACAATTCTGTTACTACAAGACAAGCCCAGATCATCAACCCCCCACCACTGTGCATATGTCTACTTTGGTCACATTTGGCTATATATAGAAGATGGATCGGATCGCCTTCAGATGTTTGTTTTTTTCACCATTTTGGCCTTTTTTTTTTGTTTAATAAATAGGAACTATATCTAAATATTTTTAGAACCTGATAACGATTTGTCTTTTTTAAGTCTTGTATTGAAGTGAGTTACCATTTGCTATCATACTAGAATAATTAGCCACATTTCAGGAGAAATCTGTGTATTTTCTCATTTGTGTCCCCTTTCTGTTTGATTTCCAGGCTTATGTTTGGGACAACAATGTGTTTCTGAAGACCAGCCCCAAGTCACCACCAGAGCCAATCACTACCAACGGAGAGCCAAACAAGATATTAAACGGGATTCCAGATTGGGTGTATGAGGGTAACAGAGAATCACATTCATTTTTTCCATGAGGAACCTCCCCACTTATGACTGCACCGTCAGATTTTCCAGCCCTGCTGTTAAAACAGCTACCATTGCTGACTTTCTGATATTCTTAAAAAAAAATCTCAAGAATGCAGTCAGGAATTTACTTCTGGCATTTTGTTATGAGGCTGATTTCTCCCAGATGGAGTATTCCTGCTACAAATTCAATCCCTCTTCTAAGAATATATGGCATACCCCACTGCAAATATGATTTTAATGTCACGTCTGAATCACTGTGTGGCAACTTCAAACACTACATTAAGTCAACCAGAACAAAAAGCTTATTTAGTGTTGTTTACATGTGGGTTTTTGTTTCAACATCTCTCTATATTTTCTACTTCCAGAGGAGATGTTCTCGTCCAACCAGGGCTTCTGGTGGTCACCTGGTGGGAAGTATTTGGCATATGCTGAATTCAATGACACCCTGGTGCACAATATTGAGTACTCTTGGTATGGCGAGGACCAGTACCCCAGCACTATTTCAATTCCCTATCCTAAGGTGGGCCTTTGTTCTTGTCACGGCCTCTCTTGTATTATGGACTTCCTGGTTCGTCTTTCATGTTGTGCTTTGTTGCAGCCAGGTACTCCCAACCCGGTTGTGAAGCTGTTTGTTGTGGATACTGACAACACCACGATAGTCACAGAAGTTGTTGTTCCAGACTCATACAAATCAATGTAATACATGATATGTAATGTATGAGATCATCCCCCCAGAGGAATTTGACAGAAACGGAGAATTTGATTAACTTTTTTCCTCTCCATCCACAGTGAACACTACTTGGCCACTGTTACCTGGGTGACTGACACGAGGATAGCTGTTCAGTGGCTAAAGAGACAACAGAACCAACTCATCCTTCAGATTTATGACTTGAATGGAACTAGCTGGCATCCTGTTGAGGTCAGTCCTAAATCATGTGTACATGTGGAAAAGTATTCACATCTTATAAACTTTTCACATCTTCCCAAACTTCATTCAAGTTAGTGTGGAACTGAAATGCTATAAGGTTTTAAAGGGGATCTATTATGCTTCCTTGAATAAGTTAGGATTTAGGTCTATGGGACACACAAAACAAGTTAATTGAATTTTTTTGCACAAAACCATTCTCTGATCATGAGATTTCAACTGCTATGTTCTGAATATTTTGACCTCCTTTCAGAAAGAGATGTTTGAGGATTCTGTCACTTTTATGCAAATAAGCTGCTGCTGGCCACTCCCTCCAGCTCCTTGCTTACTTTCACACTAAATACAAGTCAAAATGGCTGCAAACAAATCTGCAGTATCTTTGATAAGAGAAGCAGAAGAAATGTAGCCACCAGCTGACCAGCTCCGCTTAGGTTGCTAGGTAACTTAACCATCGGGAGGTTTTTGAAACGTCTCATTTTATAGACACCAAAAAAAGTTTACTTATTGCCAGAAAACTACTTTTTTTTAAGTTCTTGGACTGTTTCTAGAAGCAGTAGAGCACAAAACCGTATTAGTGAACCTGCCGTGTTTAACCATGGAGATGACAAGCAAAGTGCACTCATGACTCCCACAAGTCTTTTGGTAAACCTTAACTATCGTATGGCTGACCATACTCTTCATAATACGGTCATAGAAAAAAAAAAAAACAGGGCATCTTCAGTCGGAGGCTACGCCAAATTTGCTGTAATATGGACTGCTACAGGAGCTCTTTCCTTCACCATACCCATCCCAGGGTTTATACAGGAAATCCTAGAGTTTAATTTACAACCTTTTACTACCTATTTTACTACCTCTACAATATTTTTACTACCAACACAAAATCAAGCAGCAGTCTTTTTTAGCGAGAGCAGTGAATTCTAGGGGTGCACCGATTTATCAGCCAGCCATTTTATCGCCGCCGATTTCCTTAATTTTGGTAAGTTTGATCAGCCGATATTTACATATGACGTTGATCTTATCTACCTCAAGAAAGGTCTAAAAATCAACAGCTGCTCTCCAGTGAAAGAGGCTGGACTGATAGACCAACCAGGTCATGTCTGCATGCTTGCAGTTAACAGTTAGTCGCCCAACTGTTGCCAACTCAGTGACTTTCTGGGTATATTTAACATTTCATACAAAAAAAAACCTGGTATCAGCTAAAATGGGAATCGGCTTTTTAAAGATTGTTGATGGGTACAACACTAGTGAATTCACAGCACTGACCCATACAACATGATGGTCCATGTAAGACAAAACTTTATCCCACTTAATGTGGGATAAATATCCAAGGTTTCACAGGTCAGTCAAAGGTTTTAATGAAAAAATTTAATATGCGCAGCAGAATTTGGTGTTTCAGTTTAGTAAAAAAAAAAAAAATTCGACCCAGACACCCATCTCTGACAGATCATCAGTGGAGCAGGTGTTTAAGTTGGCTAATCAACCGCCGCTGTGTTCAGAAGATGACTTTATTATCCCAAAATAAACATCAAGTCTGAGAATATAAAACTCTAACGGACTGAATGTTCTGTTCTTTGTGTTCTTTGTGGGGGTTGATGGGAAGCTTATGGGGAAGTACTAATACGGGAGCACCTCAGGAGAGAGGGGTAAAACACGGTAGATTCCCGTCCACAACGGGAGACTTGACAATAGGCGGTTCCCACACTGCGCATGGGCACAGCAGGAACCAATCCAGTCTGTCAACATCAGCTCAGGTCCTCCCAGTAGTTATTTTTATACAGATTTTATAGTTAAACTTAAAAAGTCAGCATCAATGGAAAACCCAAAAATATATTGAAAGGGTGATGAAAAATTGTCTACCAAAAGAAATTCTGTTTGTTATTTTTTACCACCTTTTACTGGCCTTAATTTGAGTTCATTTCATTTACTGCCTTTTATTGCCTTCTATTATCGCCCGGAAACCCCGCATCACCATTTACAGTAACTCTTTAATTAAATGAGTTACAACAACATTCATTTTCCCCTTGGGATCAATAAAGTAATTTTGAATTGAACTGAATTTAGACAAAGATTGATGCTAATCATGATGATTTCTGCCAACAGCTTGTAACGGCAATTAAATTTAGAGAACTACATAAGATCAATAAAAAAAACTATTTTGAAAAAAAAGAAATTTGGGCTAAATAAAAAAGTATGTTTAATACCTGTCTAAAAGTTATTTGCTTTTTAGTAAAGCCCTGCTTCCAACAAAGAGTTCATCATCTGGAAACATTTTTCCTAAATTCTTTTCTTTTTTGAGGCATCTCTCTGCTTTGAATTGCTGAGATAAAAGTTTGTGCATTTTAATGAATTGTGACTTATGACAGCCATAAACCCACTGTTATCTTATTACAGCATCTGAATCTGGCAAGTCCGGGCTGGATTGGACGGGTAAGTTAATTCCCTTTGGTAAAATGTACATTTTTTTCCTCTAATCTACAAATTTCATGATAAACCCATCATGACCTGCGGCGTCAGGCACTGTAGGTCATTTAAAACATATGCAGCCTCTCTGTTATTGTGCAAGCCTGCTGTTGGGCTGAGCTACATATTAATGTACATGATCCATGTTTAAATGTTTTCAATTAAGACTTAAAATCAGGGGCTGGCTTTATGTCAAACTACATTTTTTTATATTTTCTTCTAGTTTTCTCCACCAGAGCCAGTTTTTGCTCCAGACGGGAACAGTTACTACCTGATCATGAGTGATCAGGCAATGTACAAGCACATTCATCATGTGGTTGGGGTGAGTAGAATGATAAAAAAAAAAACTTAGAAGTAAAAAAAAAATTGTGCATAATGTCTTGTATGAACACTCATTCTGCTCTGGCTTGTCATCCAGGGAAAGGCATCACCCATCACGTTTGGGGAATGGGAAGACATTGAAATTCTGAAAGTCAGTAAAGACAACGTGTAAGTTTTCTCACCGTTTTAAATTGGACGCAGCTGTTAATGTTTCTTTAAATATAGTCCCTCTGAATGTGACTTTTAAATAACTTTCCTCTTGGAAAGAGGTCTAAATTGTTGGACTGCATGTATGTTGAATCTAGCCAGATTTCCACCATCGCCAGTTGCACACATCTAGCTAGCTCTTGTAGCTAAAAGCTAAACATATGGTCCCACTTTCTGGACCAAGTTCTGCCCAGATGACTTTTTTTATTATTTATATAGGACCTTCTGTCAAAGTTTTTTGGGGTATCTACAACAATAGTCTGTTTCTCTCCAAATTAAGGGACGTCTTTTAATTTTGCTGTTAAACATCTCTTGGGCTTTAAGTGACATGTTTGTGGAATTTGACCAAATGTTCATACTGCAAATACAGGATTGTTCTTCCTAAAGGTAAATCTAGCAATAAACAGCTAGCCACCCATTGCTATTTCTTGACCAGGTTTTTTTCCTTTACGCTAGCATTCGCTACTGGTAGCTATGAATGCTAGCAGTAGCAATGCCCACGGGAAATGCCTTGCATATACATATTGAGAAATCCTTAGAAAACATCTATAATCAGGACCCCAACTGTTTGTCTTGAAGTTTACCTAAGCTTCCCTCTTTTTCTTTTTTTCCCCCCCAAATTTAGAAAACCTTAAAGAGTAAATAGGAAACCAACTTGCTTTGTTTGGCGAGTTGTTCCTACCAAGACACAACAGGACCTTCAAAGTTCTAGCTGATGTAATCACATTATAAGACTGTCTCAGTCCTGTGTGAAGAGACTAAGCCAGGCGAAGTCCCAACAGCTAGACTATAAAAAAAAATTTAATACCATTTGAAATCAAATGAAATCTCATTGTTTTCAGCTACTTTACTCCAGCAGTATTGATTCCTCTTAAAAACTAATTCCACATTCATAAAAACACACAGTGATCAATTCTTTCTGGATTCCATTTTCTCCTCAGATATTATTTGAGCAACGAACAGAACCGCAAGCCAGGAGGGAGGAACGTTTACCAGTAAGAATTTGGATTTCTCTCTTGTAGGAAGTATCATTTCCATAAGGAAAACGTATTAACATTTACATGTTGTATTTTTGGATGCCAGCTGGACGAGAAACATTAGCTACAAGTGTCTGACCTGCACTCTTCAGAAAGAATGTGAATATAACACCGTCTACTTCAGCCACAATGCCTCTTACTACCGCTTCAGCTGCCACGGTCAGTTATACCCCATCTGACTTTTGAAAAAGTTGCCACTCTGTGTATTTTTATAACAATGACACTGGATTTTATTTATTTATTTATTTATTTATTTTTGCTTTAAGGTCCCAGGATTCCACAGCACTTTCTTGTAGAAGCTAGCACTTTTAAAAGTAAGCTACAGTGTACATAAATTATCTTTAAATGACATGAAGAACAAGTAAAAACATGTATTTACTTCTTCTTATTTCTAGAGATCAGGGTTTTGGAGGACAACAAGGTATTTAGCGATGCCATAGCTGACATCCAGATGCCCACTATGCGCCGAGGGACCCTTAAGATAGGCAAATATAGTAAGTAAATGAATCTGCGACTGGTAGACATTTATTACATACTTCCTTTTGTAGCTGTCAAGTCTTGCAACGTGAAAGATCTGGGTTCAATTCCAGCTTCCCCCTGCAATGCAGTGGTGTTCTTCTGTGCATGCACTACTGATCCATGCATCAGTGTAGGGATGTATGTGTATGTTTGTGAGTGGATCTAGTGTAAAAGTGCTTTGAGTGGTGAGTAGGACTGCACAAAGTCATAAACTTGCTATATAAATGTTGTCAACTTAGCATTTATTTGGTCTCTGAAAATTGCCTCTATTGGAAGAGGGTTAGAACCTTTGGAAAAAAAATAATTCTGAATTTAATCTCAGAATTCTGAGAACAAATTTGGATTTTAAAAAAAAACAAAAAAAAAACTGCCAGAATTCTGAGATTGAAGTCAGAATCCTATGACGGCATATTAGGGCCATTGTAGATAGAAAAAAAAATTCGTAGTACATTTCTGGGGAAAAAAAGAAACTCAAAATTTTGAGATTAATATCAGAAACTTTCTAGAAAAAAATGGAAATTTCTGAGTTTCAAAAGTTGGGCATTTTTGAAAACAATTTCTGAGATTTTAGCAGAAATTCACTGAGGAAAAAAGTTTTCATTTTTTTCTCCAGTGGTTCTAATCCTCTTCTGTACCCCTAGGAGTGTGTGAGTTGTTTGAAGCAGTAAGAAATGTTGTTTACAATTGTGAATTGATCCACAGTGATTCTTTTTTACATTGGTTTTCAGAAAAAATAATTGTGACCTTAAACTGTCAATTTCTATTCCAATGAAATTCCAATGAAAAAAATAAATTTCTTTTCATTCACAGATCTTTGGTATCAGATGTATTTACCCCCAGGCTTTGATGAGTCCAAGAAGTACCCTTTGCTAATTGATGTGTAAGGATCCACTGTAACAAATAAATAACTAAAATACATAGAAACTTTACTCACTAAAAAAAAAACAACAACAACAAATCTGCACACCCTTCCAGGTATGCAGGTCCTTGCAGCCAGAAAGTAGACTTCAGGTACAGAGTAGGCTGGTCCACCTACCTGGCCAGCACTGAGAAAGTCATTGTTGCTAGCTTTGACGGAAGAGGAAGCGGTTACCAGGGCGACCAGCTGATGTTTGAAATCTACAAACGCCTAGGAACCTTCGAGGTGGAAGACCAGATAACGGCAGCTAAGTATGAGAATCTCATGCAAACATCTCACCTCACCTGAAACGTCTCAATAAAAATACATTTTGTCATAGTGCATGAATTTTGCCATGAATTCCACAAACTAATTGCCTTTTATCGTCCTTTCTCTAAAGGGAGTTCATCAAAATGGGGTTCATTGACAAAGATAGGGTTGCTATATGGGGATGGGTAAGTATCCAAGACAAATATGGGCTGTGTAAGAATAGGATTGAACCTGTTGATGTGTAATATTGTATAGTACAAAGGCCAAGTCGTGGCTCTAAAAATAAGTTAATGTTCCACTTTGACGTCAGTGTGTTTTATAGTGCGGATGAGCTGATGTAATGAGATGTCTTATCTTCCACAGTCCTATGGTGGATATGTATCTTCGATGGTCTTGGGCTCTAACAGCGGCGTTTTCAAATGCGGGATGGCAGTGGCGCCTGTGTCCAAATGGGAATATTATGGTATTTTTATTGGTGTTGATAGTCGTCGTACTTCAGGCCACTGTAATAACGGGAACATTACAAGATCTGCATTGATCTGTTTGTTCCAGACACCATCTACACAGAACGCTACATGATGCAGCCCTCGGAGAACCGTGACGGATACGATGTAAGTTTCGCCATCCGTTATCAGTCCTCACATCTGTTATCTCATCGTCTAACCATAAATCTGGCTGTGTTTAGAACTCCACAGTAACGGCCAGAGCCAAGAATTTCCATTCAGTGCAGTACCTTCTGGTTCACGGGACAGCCGACGGTGAGTTCCTATGGTTGTTCTAACCCCAAACGTTTTGCAACTACATTTGGACACCCAGGGGTGAAGATAAGAGTAGTCTGGTGCCACGAAAATGTACATTTTCAACCATTTGTTGTAAAAAAAAAATGCAAAAACGATTCTATTGTAAAAACAAATATACAATATTTTGAAATGTGCTAGCCTAATTTTTATGCAGGAAGAGTCTTCCAAATCATTTCAGATGGATTCTAGGCTACAAGAGCATAACACTCTTAAGACATCTCTGTCTTAACCTTCTTATTAGAAAGATTTTCTCATTTGAAAGTTTTTCTTGATTCCCAACAGCAACATCGTCAACTAATAAAAAAAATGACATGGTTGGAAAGTTGGAAATGACCCAATAATAGGAATGTACCAAAATAAGAATGCAGGCATGTTGGAAACAAACCGTAAAATGTTCCTGTCACCAGCCAGTCTGAACTGTAGATACAAGGAAAGACAGATCCATACAAATGCCATGCTTTGCAATGAGTGATTATTTGAACTAATGTTGCTAATTTGAGCTAATGTTGCTAATTTCATATTTGTGTTAACACTCTGGCAGACTAGCATTTAATATTGTTTTTTTGTTTTGTTTTTCAGAAATGAAATAAAATATATTATTTAAAAATGTTTTAGAGTACAGTGACATTATTACTGTAAACTGTCTCTAAAAAGTTTAAAAACTACCTGCGTTTCTGCAAGTTGTATGCTAGCAGCTAGTAAATTAGCATGCAAACTGGTTTAGGTTTCTTCAGACTATAGAACATGTCTCTAATTAAGGTCTTTGCTCTATATTTAAATTTACCCAGGCCTATAATTCATACCATCATTTGATCAACTGTGAAGTACAGTACCTCTTAATACCTCTTAATTTAATATAGTGTTTGGTATTTTTTTCTAGATAATGTCCATTTCCAGCAGGCTGCTGAGATCTCAGAAGCCTTGGTAAATGAGAAGGTGGACTTTGACGCCATGGTGAGTAATCCTTAAAATCCAAATGATTATTTAATGAACAAAGCTGCCAAATATGTTCTTTAAGTTCTGTTTTTTATGTTTTCCTTTCAGTGGTACACGGACAAGGATCATGGACTGGATGGCTTCGCCAACATGCATGTCTACATTCACATGGCGAAATTCCTGAAAAAATGCTTTGAATAAGATTATGTATGTTTTCATTTTCTCATGTAGATAAGATATTATTGTAATAAAAACTGTCTAATTATCATATCTCCTCCTTTAGGAGCTGAACCACAAAGTCATTTCCCAAAATGTATTTACCAAATAGAAAGCTAATGTCCTGAAAGTAGAGAATATAAATAAAGATGCGCATTGAAAATACTCACATACTAGGAAAACCCTTTCTCATCAGAACAGTAATGACAAACAAAATATTCCGTCAGAACATACGTTTCTGAAACCACACAAACAAAACTTGTAAAACTCGTATAAGCGCATGCGGGGTCAGTGCCACCCTGTCGGACCGTGAACAGGCTAAAAAAGAAACTTGCAGGGTTTCTGTCTCTTAAGACTAACATCATCTTGTTAGGCTTATTCTGTAACATAAGCAGAATGACAAAACAATTTACATTCAAAATTTCCACCATTTCTTTCTTTCAGTTAGACCATGTTATATATATTTGCTATAAATTATGTCTGAATACTATGAAATTGTGATAATTTTGCATAAGGTTACCATACTGTGAGCGTCATAACTTTGCTAGAAGCAGCTGGTTTTAAATTGCCGTTTGCTTGTAGCGGATGCTCAATGACATGAGAAACACCAAAAGATATGTGAAAATATCCATGTAAGTGTTTTACTTGGAAATAAAGTGTTGCAGTCTGTTAAGTTTGTATATTAATTATTTTAAGTTGTTTTACCTTGAATTATCTCCATACACATGATGAAAACTGAATCAAAATGTTTCTGGAATAAGTTTACAGATTGCTGTTTATATGATTCCATGAAAAATAAAGAAATAAATAATTTTTTTGTAAAATTATTGATGTTTTGTGATATATTTTTGGCGTGTTTGGTTTTGTGTTTTGTCTTTTATACTTAATGGTATAATGTTGAAGTTTTGCATCTGCTGTAACTGAACCAAAAAAGCAGCTAAATTACTCAGAGTCACATTTTCAGTTTTGTTTTGATTCATAACAAGTAGCATCTTTTTGGCTTTTGTACCTTAAGATGTTCTGGTTTTCAGACAAAAAGTAGAAATTGTTTTGGATTTCGTCATAACTTTAGAAATATTAAACTCATGCCACATCATACTGCAATGAATAGTTTATTTCAGCTTGTATTTCAACCTAACTAAAAGAAAAGGAATAGCAGCGAAGACGTTTCCTGAACATTACTGAGCTCTCTGGTTGTAAAACCCAAACTGCCGCTGAGGCAAAAACTGATCAATATTTCCAATTCTCTGCATCTGATTGGCGAGAAGCCTCAAATACTGACTCACTGTCCAAATACACAGTCACACGTACTGCTCCTCATCGTGATGACACAGTAGCGCATTAGAGCGTCTCCCCTGACTGTCTATTTGACAGGATGAGCAGCAGTTGTTTGATCTTAACACCTAAGTACAAGCAGGCATCACGCATGAACTGCACCTTTCCACCTACACCTTTCAATTGAACAAACGCACGGCTCGTTTACTTGCCCGTCACTGAGGGGTCCTGTGTCTAATGGGTCGAGAGTAATGGGACCGTAAAGCAGGTCCGCCTGAGGAGATGGGACCTCCTCTTCCAGTATATAAAGCTGGAAGGCAGAAGCAGGTGGTCACACAGGAACACCAAGCAGAGGAACTAACAGCACCGTTTGGAAGGAAACAACACAAGGTGAGTTGAATCTTCTCATCTTTACTCCATCTTACCTTCAGCTGATGACTTGTCCGTGTTTATGCCTTGTTTCATGTCGCAGCTCGAAACCATGAGAAGCATCCACTGCTTGGCCGGCATCCTTTTGGTCCTGGGCTTCGTGCAAGTCAGCTGGCAGGTTCCTCTACTTGGCACTGAGGACAGCTCCAGGTAAAGTTCTCTAGGGTTAGCACAATTTATACTCAAGAGACTCCAGTCTGTGACATACAAGAGTATGGAGATAGGATAAAAATGTTACATTATAGATTTCTAGAGCCCGTACTTATAAATACAAATACTTTAAGATTTCAAAGCACTTTAACAAAATAACTATACAACAAATAAAAAGTCTAACGTGAACGTCAGTACAACAGAAATAAAAATGAAAATCCCAGAAAGGTCCTGTGGGGAAAAAGTCAACACACAACAGTTGCTTTGCTTTTAACATGTAATATTGTTTAACCCTTACGCAGTCTGGCAAGGTCGCACTAACCCCGCATGCGCTTTTATGAAGGTTTTTTTCTGTGTGTGTGGTTTCGGGAACTGACGGTCTGATGGGAAACCTGCCATGCCCTCCTCGCTGTCTGACCATGACATCTGCCTCATTCCTCCTGAGCTTCATGCTAAGATTGCATGATTATACTGTCCTTGTCCTTAAACTTGATTAGAACTTTTAAACCAATGTTGAGCTTAAAGTTTGTGAGCAGGTAAACACTTTACCTGCTGTAGATATCACTCTTGAAGTCTTCATTCGGTACACATCCAGGATTGGTGGAGCTAAAGGCTAGTCCGAGGGCACCAAGTCCAAAGCAGACTTCTATCATCTATAAAAAGAATCCAGTGTATAATTCATAAAAGTGGTTAGTGGCAGCAATATTTTATGCACTTTAACCGTCATCACATTTTTATTGGATGGTTAATTATACAGAAATCAAATGGAAGCTTAAGTAGGAAGTGATGCGTCACCAATGATCATCTGGTGAGACTCATGCTCTGAGAACGAATCCTGTAAAGTCCTTTTCATCAGACAATAAGACTGTAAAGAACAAAAAAATAATTTCTAATTCTTTTGTACTTTTTGACAAATCTTTACTTTTAAATACCATGAAACACTTTAGGTGTTCTGTTCGTAGTACGTTTCTCACAGGAGGATTCTCAGTGGTTCACAGCCTCCAAACTCCATTTCCTGTAACAACTAATGAACTGAAAGTGCCCAGTGAAAGCAAAACGGTTTGACCTCATACTGCCTGAATTTATTTACAATAATATTTTAAAAATGCTGGTTAAAAAAATTAAGTAGAAATTTATTTTGAAGATAGAATTTAGCTCTGATGAAAATTAGCAACATCAGCCATAATTGAGAAAAAATAATACATTTTTCAGTCAAAAGAGAGAATATTGAATTTATACAGTTTTACAATTTATTTTACTTTTCATTGAAATTATTCTTTTATTACTTGATAGATTTTAAATATAGCTTAAAAATGCAAAAATCACAAAAGAGAGGCATTTCACACCCCGACTTCAAGATTGCATTTTTAAGCCAAGAGCTTCCGATACATTCCTTGCTATATATTAATTGCTTACCTTTTCACAGAACTTCACCTCAAATATCTTGAACTAGGACTTTCTTGAAGAAACCTCCACGGTTTAATAAGTTGAGGTGATTTGTTTACATGCCTTGTGTCTTTTGCAGTTTTGAGGAAGACAACAGATTAGCCAGCGGGCCCCAGGAGCTGTCGAACATCAAGAGACACTCAGAGGGAACGTTTTCCAATGACTACAGCAAATACCTGGAGGACAGGAAGGCCCAAGACTTTGTCCGGTGGTTGATGAGTAACAAGAGGAGCGGGTTGGTGTAGGATTTATTAAAAAAAAAAAAAAAAAAGAAAAAAAAAAGCTATTTGAGAAAGTTTCAAATTGTCTGCATTTCTTCATCGTGTGTTGTTCTGTTTTACTGCAGTGCCGATAAGCGCCATGCAGACGGAACCTTCACCAGCGATGTCAGCTCCTACCTCAAGGACCAAGCAATCAAAGACTTCGTGGCCCAGCTCAAGTCTGGACAGATCCAAAGAGAGTAGGCCAATCCTCCGTCTTTCAGTTCCAAAGCCTCCAAAAACCGCCTGGCTGTTTGCTTCCACCATGAACCCATCACTGGAACCAGAGTGATCTTGAACTAATCATCTGCTTTGTGTTGCCCTTCCCCCATTTTGTGCTATTTTTTTTTCTTTTCCTTTCCTTCTTAGCGTTGTGCTAAAATAAATCAATGAACCTTTCCGCTGTGTTGATTTGATATGTCTATTTGCACATGGTGCAATGAATCACAAAACACACAAGCAGACAGCAAAGCTAGCATGACACGATTACAGCAACGGCTATAGCAACATCTGATGGCTTTCGGACCAAACATTAGAGCTCAGATGTGAGGGTTGCTGACCCTTAATGGACACTGTTTACATTGTGTCCTTGTGTACATAGATCGGAAATGGACAGCCTGGCTCAAACGATCAGCAGGAGGCACGTAGATGGAAGCTTCTCCAGCGACGTGAACAAGGTGCTGGACTCCATGGCCGCCAAGGAATACTTACTCTGGGTCATGACCTCCAAACCTTCAGGGGAAAGGTAATACAAAGTCGACAGGGCTGATTGCGCAAATGCTAATGCTTATCGTAATAAACATGACTGTGACTTTTGTTTTTTGCAGCAACAAACGGCAAGACAACCAATAAGAGTCTTTTCGAACGCCACCTAAAGCCATATTGCAGAGGAACAGGAAGCCATACCGCTTTGCATGTTATGTTGATATTTTTTACTTTACTTTGAATGTATTGCAAAGATACAAATAAATGCTATTCTTCCACAGACAAAAGGTGCACAAGGGAAGAAATGAAATTCAGGGCATGAAATTTTCTACAAATGACAATTATTTGCTACGTTTCTAAGCTGCAAACAAGAACACCCAAGGTTCTGTCTCAGGTAGTCCTATGGAAAGCACATGATTGTCATAGCAAATGAATATTTTACTCTGCTAAATAAACCTTGTCATTTATTTCATCTCTTTGCCTCCTTTGTTTAGAGTGTACAACCCCTGGTTAAAATGTTATTCGTTCATGATGCACAAATGTTTCCATTTGTGATGGAAATTTCACAATTGTGCCATGTGAAACTTATCTTGTAAAATTTAGCTAAAAAACAAAACTGTGGAAAGCAGTAATAATCATTGTCCAAGCTCTTTGTGGCTCAATTTAAGTATTCTGATTATGTACAGCTGTCAATATCCCATACTCTCTGTATAAGCTACATGTTGCTTGTCTCCTTTGCAAAGATTCTGTATGAAATTGTGAAGGACCAAACTTTTTAGGTGATTTGGTATCAGACTTAGGTCTGGACTCTTGTTCAGCCATTTCAAGATGATCATTTTTTCTCTCATAAAGTCATTATTATGTAGACTGAAATGTATGCCAACACTGTTCTAAAGATAAAAAAAAAATCTTACACAACACCTGAAGCTCTGGGTATAAACTGACTAGTTTTTTGAACTGGAGTCCATGAAAACCAGTTCATTCAATCAAAAGTAGCCCCAGGAGCATCGTGACACCACTGTAATTAGATCAAAGCAAATTCATGTATTAAAATATTGAAAACAGCAAGTGGTGGTTTTACATAGTATTGACTCAGAAGGACTTAAATACAAAAAGCTTGTTTTCCAAATCAAACAAATATTTTACTGGGGTTGCAGTAAAATCAGGTGTCAGGTGTATTTGGGACAAACAATATATATAAAGCAAAAAACAAACAATTTCAGCTGTTTTATATCTTTATTTATGTTGTCTTGCACACATCCTCTCATTCTCATGAAACTAATTACATCTGCACAACAGATCTGAACTTATAGTTCTCCGTAAAGGTGACTTAAATTGTTAAAACAGAAAGTGCCCGTCTAATAATACCAAATTTAAGGCAGAATTCCACACAGAAGTGGTCAAAATATCCGATTTTGATTTCATTTTGACCCACCATTGGTTTCTCTAATCAGCTAAGAACCATCGGTTGGATATTTGGGGGGCAGAGGGAAGATAAACAACAAAAATCTGAAAACACATTTCTTATTAGTAATATATTAGTAACATTTTACATGAATAAAATATACTATGTATTATACAGTGTTAAGACTCTTTACCATTTACATTTTGCCCTTACCAGAAGAAAACAGGATTATTGCATCTCTAGAGGAAACTGTGATCCTGCAGTGATATAATTTCACCATCATGCAGGATTTCTTTATTATTTTTCTTTTAAAAACAATTAGCTGTGGATGCTAACACACACAAGGTCAGTTTCAAAGGAGATCACATGTTCATAGATGACACTTACTGACAAGATGATGAAGAGTATGCTGGAAAACACTGAGCTACTTGTACAATCACCCAAAAGTTAAGCATTTAAGTTTCTCTCTGTTATTTTTAAGCAAAAAAGATCGCTAATGTTAGCTAAAGTTACATGTTACCGAACTACGCTGCCATGCAAGCTTAAAAATATCGTTTTCACTTAAGCTGTCCCAGAAAGAAAAGAAGAAAAAAAAAGAGTGCGCTAAAAAGAAATAACTGGAAAATAAGCTCATTTACTTTCTTACTTTAGAAGAAATTGAAAAGACCGATATGGCTCTGGTATTTCTTCATAAAATGAAATGCTAATCCTAGCAAGGACAGATTTAGATTTTATTCCTTTTTTCTTTTACAAATTACATTGTAAAAGCTTTTTGGAATGAAACAAAGAAGATGGAAAGTGCTTGTCAGCTTTAGGCATTTTACAATGCTATGAAAAAGTAGTTTTCCGTTTTCACGTTTCTTCTATTTTTACTTTTTGTCACACTTAGCATCGTCAAAGTAAATCAAAGTTATTGTATGATTCAACAAGGGAGGAGGAATTACTTTTTCAAGGCCAGGTTTGTTCGGATAACTTTTTCATTTATTAAATGGCATTGCTATTAAAAATTTGATGTTAAAGATTGACAAAAAAAAAAACAAAACAAAAAAAAAGACTACATCTGTAATGATCAAATACTTTTTCATAACACTGCAGCTACTTTCGAGAAAAGACAAAAGGGTTTCACTATTTACAATCTTTGTGTTTAACCAAGCAAAAACGTGTAACTTTAGCTTTGTGTTTAATGACATGGAGACAGGTGCACATGTCTCAGCATAGTCTCAGCATAAAACTAATAAAACTATTTTGTCCCCAATAGTTTTATTAGGGACAAAACTATTGTCCCTAATAGTTTTGAACATTTCACACCTGATTTTTTTGGGGGGTACGAAAAGGAACTGTTTTCCATGAGACCATTCACACAGACTCTTGTATATTTTGAATAAATGCTAATACTTGAAAGGACCAATTTAATACCAGTTTTGCACAAAGTACATTGTATGAAGTTTCTGGAATGAAACAAGGTATAAAGTGCTTTTTCGCTTCAGCTGGGTCATTTACAATCTTTGTGCTTAGCCTAGCCTGCCTAGCCAACCTGCCACTAGCTTTTGCTTTATGTTTATTTTGCCGTGTATTTTGGAAAACCCAACGTTTTCCGATATGAAGTGGAGATGTTTTGCGCCAACCGCAGAAGGGAAACAAGGGATTTGACTTTCCTGATTTGGAAGAGTAATTTGAAAGACTGATATGGTTCTTACATTTCATCAGTAAATGAAATGCTAATGCTACCAAGGACTTTTGTTGAAATATAGAGTTTGTGGGATAAATCAGAAACGATATAAATTGCATATCAGCATTAGGTGTTACACTTGAGTCAGACCAGATAAACAGTTTCCACATTTCCAGTCTTTGTCAACCAAGTCAACCTCCCAGTAACTTTAACTTTAGCTTTGGGTTTTTGCAATGATGCAAGAGGTGGAGGGGCGCAGGTCTTTTTTCCCTTCGTCAATTCATACCTTTTGGACATATTAGCTACTCTTAAGCTGAGCCATCATTAGAAAGCTAATGTGTTGCTAGCTTTAGCTTTGTGTTCACTTTGCTCCATTTCCATTTGTAGTTTTTGTTGTTTAGCAGTTTGTCAAGTAGAACTGAGAAACTTCTCAGATCACATCAACTTTGACAATTTAAAGACAATATCTGTGATTTACAGTCTGCTACACATAGGAGGGAAAAAATGGTTTTATGTCCATCAACGGAACATTATTTCGAGTTATCAGGCTTTTAGGATCATAAAAATCAACTAAAGAAAGAAACAGAAATAGGGTACCATAAAAAAGATTGAGCATTTATTGAATTATTTCTATAATTTAACAAAAAAAAATAAACTTGGCTACAAATCATGTTTGTAGTAGCATGTAGGTATGAATTGGCAAAGGAGGGAATTGACCAATCAGAGGCATCAATCTTCTCAGTTCATTCTTAGTAAGAAGGCTAAAATGGACATTTCTCAGGAGGTAAACAGAGGAAACGCTCGACTGAAGGAGAAACATTTATATGTGCAACATCAAAGGTGAACACAGCCACTGACACATAGACATTTAGATTTACATTATAGTATATAGAAAATGTTTACTTTCAGAAAGTTACATAGCCAGCGCTCTTGGGTTCGTGTGAGTTGGAGTACCTGGCAGACATCTAATCAGTCACTATTCTAAGGTGCGAAATTCTGCAGCAGCATTCATTGCTCCACGTGAAATCCATTTGCACTTGCTGTGGCAGGTGTTTTAAAGAGACAACTTACAGTTGTTTTTTTTTTTTTTGTTGGAAAAAAATATAAAAAACATACAAAATACGAAGAAAGAAAATGTTAAAAATCATTTAAAATCTGTCAGGAATTGGCCTATTGACTAAGATATTGTTGGAGTCATAATTCTGGCTTCACTCTGTTGCTGGTACTGTGTCACCATTACACTTAATGGTCCACACCAAGTTAGGCACCAAGACAGGAAAGATTTGGATGTAATTTGATCCGCATGCAGAGTAGGAAGGATTCAAGTGGGAAAACAGAGGTTTTCAATGTTTTATAACCTGAACCACGTCAGCGATTGTAACAGATTATCACAAAATGACTTAAAAAAAAACAAAAAAAACAAAACATCCGTATCCAGTGGCTGCAGTTCGATGACATACTCTGGTTTTGAAAACTGTATCAGAAGGTCCCTAAAAGTTTAAATTCGGAGCGGGATCAAAATCCACTGCATATAAAACTTTGGTGAAAGTTGTAGTAGAAGTTTTTTTTTTTTTTGCATTTGTGACGAAATCTTTCACACAAACAGTGCTGTACAGCCTCATTTAGAGCTTGAAAGTACAAAATGCAGAAAAATATAGTGTAATTAGTTTCCATTTCTATCTATTTATTTGGATCATTTGACATCTAAATCCTACTGATTTTCAAGCAATGGTTATTGATTTGATTTGATATCATCCCCACATCCGGCAGTGGTTCCAGGTTTGAATCACTGCAAAAGTATTCAGGTTGTTTACAATTGCCAAACAAATACAAAAGATTTCTTCTGGGTATCATTCAAAGCCAAAGTAGCAATAAATGTATTTGAAACAGTAGCTGTGTTTCCATTGAGCATATAGTTGCGCCAATTGGAATTAGGAAAAACAATTTGCCAAAAAGCATGACTTAAAAAAAGAAATCACGTTTTCCAATAAAGTTTTGCATTAGGTGGTAAAACTGCACCGTAGGGTGCATCACACGAGTCATGTGATCAACAGCCAAATGCTAGTAAACAAAGAAAATGATAGGAAGTGGTAGGAAGATGATGGCGTAGCATGTTTTTTAATGAGCCAACTTATTCGTGTGGGATTTCAATTGTTTTTCTTATTTAATGGAAACACCACAATAGCGAAATTGTGTTTGGTTTTTTTTTTTTACATTAGCGGAATGTCAGTAAAGTTTTGTGCACATTTGTGACGAAAAGGCATAAGAGCAGCCAATAGTGGAGCAATGTCTTACAAACATTTACCAAAAGCCTCCTTCTGCAGGTATAGAGTGTTAAAGTGCTTGACAACTTAGTTTGAACAGATACTGTCATTCTGCTAGTAATGCCACATGTACACCCTCTGCAACATGCTAGCTGTTCACTAACTGATCATTCCCGCACCCATTGCTGGTCTGAATGCGGATCAAATTAAGTCCAGTGTTGGTTCTTCCTTCTGTTTGCCTAACTTGGTGTCTAACTCAGTGAGTTTTCTTATGTTGCTTATGGTTTCCAACAAAATATTTCTTTCTTCTGAACTCGCACACAGACTTACATGACTAAAAACACAGTGTAGCACAGTACATAGGTGGCTGAGTGTGGCACGGTATATTTGTTTTTTTTTTCTGTTTTTTTTTCTTTTATTTGTATTTACTGACTGACAGCACAGTGGCGTCGCCAGCATGTGTCATCACAAACTCGTCTCCCTGTCCAGACTCTTGTCATGCCTCCTCCGCTTGTGTCGCTTTTCACCGCTTCTGGCGTAACTTCAGAGGAAGAAAGATAAAATCATTTAAAGCAAATGTAATCTTAGAATGATGCGAAGACAAATGGTTGTTAGGGAACATGCAACAAAACATGCAAATACGTCTGACTGAATATTATGTTTCTGTTTAGTTATAAATATTGCTTTTTGGTTTCATTTGTACAGATTAAACGTAATCACGTTACAACGACAATCTTCAAACACTTAGAAAAAAAATATTAATTCTTTTTGCAAAATTTTATGTTTAGCTTTATTTTAAACCCTCAAAAATAGATTTAAAGTGGCGGTTCTTTTATACTGCAAATTTCCTGATGCAGATATAGAGCTACGTTTATAAGAGGTCTTTTTTAACATTTGCGACTCTAAGCAGGTTATAAAAGTTACAGGTCCCTGTTAAAGTCCTGATGTGGTTGTAACGGAACAAAATGTTGACGGAGTGTGATTTTTTTTTATCAATTAATTGAAAATGTTAAACTAACATGCACAACCTGATGACATGAACTGTTCAACGGAGTCACTAGTCACTTCATACCAGAGTTAACCAAATCGAGACACTCTAGCAGGGGTGTCAAATTTTAGTCCTGCAGCTTTTATTTGTCTCCCTAGTTAGCACATCTGAGTCAAATGACTGAGTTGCCTCTTCAGGATGCAGTTGAGTTCTGCTAATGAGCTAAAAATTTAAATTCAGGTTCGCTGAAGCAGTAACGTGGCTCTGGAGGACTGGAGTCAGACACCCGTGCTACAGACTGTCGCTTCCAGCATGCAACACAAAGTGAGACTCTGCACGGCGACGGGGACTGCTGGGAACAGCTTACCTTTGGGGTATTGGCTTCTGAGAGGTTAGGAAGGGGAGCTTAGGGGCGGGAAGGAGCAAGAGAAGCAGGCAGGACAAACTACGTTAGTCTACGCAGTGGGAAATCTGCAAGGGCACAGCTGCTCTGAAATACACATCCTTATTTTTTACTGGAAAAATAGCAGTTGAGTCACAAACACCTGCCACTTATGATGGAGGTCTTTCCAGAAGAAAAGCATTCAGATTTAGCATCAATAGCAGAAATGCTTATGCAGTACGTTACACATGTGAAGTGTTGGGAATTAGCAGCGTACCTTTTCAATCCCACTTCCTTTTTCGTGTTCTCAGCGGGATTGACGCCCTTCCACACGTTCCCGAAAGATCCCTTAGACATTTCATCGGTGATGTTCACCGTGGCTGGGTCACTCCTTCAAACACACAGTTTCAGTCTTAAGAAATTTAATTTGTTTGCTTTTTTTATTTCATATTCTGATAAAATATCAACACTCAAAGCTTAACTAAAGGTGGAAAACACTCACCTGTAGTGCCCCTCTAGTGGGACTTGAACAATCCCTTCCTCCTCTGCGATAATACTGTGTTCCTCCTGCAGGAAGAGACGAAACAGAGAAAACCTGCAGCAAACTGTGACGCATCCAACATTCGATGCCGTGCTCCTCTACCTTACCTCTTGTGCTGCATCCTCCAGCTTCTTCTTCTTCCACTCTGGCATCAGATCATCCAGCCAGCTCAGCTCTCTCTTGGTGAAGATGAAATCCAGCAACTTGCGAATAAATACCAGCGCCAAGACCTGGAGAAACAGCAAGATGAAGATACCGGGCAGGCGAAGACGGCACAAGCACCGACACAGAGTCAGGTTACCATCATGGGAAAAACGATGGCCGCCCTGGAGGTCTTGATGACCCACAGCAGGATTAAGCAGCTGAGCTGGACGATGGTGAAGAGGTGGACCTTCCTCAGCGGCACGTGTCGAAGGTAGATGAAGTCAGGCTGATGTTTGGCTGGCATGCCGAACAGCTTCAAGCGATCGAAGAACTTCGAAGATACAAGCGAGACTTATAAATGAGTGTTTACTGGATTAGTTCTGGCCCTTGGGGGACTCTGTGCAGGCTCACCTGGATGCCTCTGAGGGAAGACGCTCCCATGTACAGAAAGACGCCGTAGAGGACGGGCATGGGGATGAACTGAGGAGAGACCAGGAGAAAGGTCAGGATCACAACACTTAGAGCTATGCTAATTTAGTGATAGCTTTGTTCCACTTGATAATGGTAAGGTAAGATCATTTTATTTATATAGCATATTGTCAGCAACAAGGCAGTTCAAAGTGCTTCGACTTTAATGTACATCACTGGTTCAAAAGTGAAGTGGTTTAAAATTGTTACGCTTTGATATCTTTTAGCCTACTTTGTGCTGTCTGCAGGGGTCCCAACACAAATTTAAGACTTTTTAAGACCATTATGAATAAAATTTAAGACCTAAACCAACTAAAATGTACAAAAGAAAATTGCATAAATTATATAGTAGTGCCAAGTTGCTGTTTTTTTTAACAGAATGAATGTAGCATCATGCAGGTCAGTGATGCTTTTTATCCAACTGGGGCTAATTTGCACTTAATAATAGATGCAAAAAAGTTAGCTAGCTAACAAGAGCATATTAGCAGCTAATAACCACAGAACGCAATGAAGATGTTCGGAGTGTGACTCAAATGTTTGCCTGACAGAAAAGTCCCACGAGAAAAACAAACTACATTTAGAGATTAAATAGTCCTGCCATGACCATATTGAAGACTATCATTAATGTATTTAAGACTAATTAACATATTACCTTTCTGAAATAGACGAAAGAAATGTGTAAAACTCTAAAAATCTGGATGTTTAATTTCAAAACTGAATTTCTCAGGTTTTCTGTGCAAATCTACCAGCATTTTTGAGTGCTTTTTGACGTGAGCTGAGTAAATACATTGTGAGGGTTTCCTCTGACCTTTAGCACGGAGGTCATGAAGACGGAGCAGCCCATGAGGGTGAAGATCATGAGGCCGGTGAAGCGCTGCTCGCGGATGCCCAGGAACTTGGGCTGCTCTCCGGGAGCCGAGCACTCCGACTCCAGCTTCAGGCTGTTCACATGGGAGATGGAGAGCACGGTGGCCGCCACGAACCACGGCAGGCCCATCACCGAGCACACGCCCAGCATCACCCCCACCACAAACAGGTCCAGGTGGTAGCCACAGCCTTTCTGCAGGGGCCGACAGGGACAGACTTTCAGCGCCGGATGAGGCATCACGCGGCAAAGAGAAGCGAACTTATGCAAACCTTCAGCTTGTGCTCCTTCCTGTTGATAATCACCGCTGTGATCTGCTGGTCCATGAAGATGAGGATGGTGCAGAGCAGAGCGGGGACAAAGGTGACGATGGTGGTCCACCACGGGTTGGGTCCAACCGGGTTTATGACCCAGCCCCGATCGTCTCTAGTTGGCTACCAGGAGTAAAACGGGACATTTTTCTTAAGTAATGAGATATATAAAGATTTTATTCATAAACGTTCAAATAATATTACTTTTCTATGGAACTTGCATGTATAATACTTCAAAATATAGTTTAGTGAAAGAATCTGGTTTCTTTTTAACGTAGGAGCTTGTTTTAAGTCAATTGGTAAATTATTTCACTTATAACGGCCTTTTCCGCATGTTATAAATGAAATAATCTGCCAGTGGAACTACTACTTTTTAAATCAATATTAAGGAATTATTACCGACTTAAAACAAGCTCTTACATCTTGCTGAAAGTAATGTGTAAGTTAGTTTTGTCCAGTTTAAAGTGTACTGTGAAATTTGCACTTGAAAGTGAACAAAGATGATGGTAAGATTTTGTGTTTTTGCGCTGTATGTTACTTTACTTTTTCACACACAAGGCTGTCATGGTGGCTTACTTTGAACTTGTTGGGAACTTGTAATTTAGGCGATGGGATTCCTATGGCATAATCAACAAGGACCATAGTGAGGATAGTGATAAAGACTGCAAAGTCGCTGATGATAGACCTGACCTGGACAGAACAAAGACACACAGATCCTTTAGACAAAGTCCATGTTGAATTCAAACAGAAACATGTACAAAGAGTACCATTCAAGAACACCTCCAAAAAGAGTGTTTATTCAGGTTACCCATGTGTTGTCTATGACCGTGTATCAGGGCCGTTGTATGTAGAAAAACAAAGAGTAAATATTCCACCAAAAAAACTTTTAAATTTTGAGATTGATCTCAGAAATTTTCTACAAAAATATCGGAAATTTCTGACTTTAAAAAGTTGAAAATTCAGAAATGTTCACATTAATCGCTGAAATTTTCTAAAAATAATAGTAATAAAATAAAATAAAAAAACTGACTTCCAAAAGTTTTCCAAAGGCCAAAAAATATTTTCCAGCAACTTTTCAACCTCAAAACTTTTCAGTGATCAAGAAAATTCATGAAATGAATGTCAAAATATGTATTTTTTTTCCTAGCAAAAAATTGCCTTTTCAAACTCAAATTTTTAAATGATTTTTTCTTTTTTTTTAATTTCTGAGATTCTGAGGTTTTTGGCAAAAATGTATTCCTTTTACTTCTATTTACAATGGTCGAAATATGCCATCGCAGTTCTCAGCTGAAAACTAAGGAAAAAAATTATTTAATAATATCATTCTATCAGATTTGTTCCACTGATTTTTAACTATTAATAGTATAGTACTGAAGTTCTGGAATTTTTTCAATTTCTTAATTTTCTAGTAAGAGAAACAAAACAAGCAAGACTAGCAAAAAATAAAGAGCAAGAAAAAGAATAGTTCTTTTAAATCAAAAGAGTGACATTCAAAAAAATCCGATGTTGCAGCATAAATATACAGAAATCCATCAATAAGCGTTCAATATTCTATCTGCAGTGTTACTGCAATGTAACGTTCATCACCACAAGGTGGCGATCAGACGACATGCTGTAGTGAGCCAACATCACCCCACACGTTACGCTGATGTGTGTCATCTCAATGACAACCCATAGAAACTTAGCATAGAATGGCCACACAGACTGCAGGGCTCTCGCTGTGACCCCAGTCAGCCAGTAGATGGCAGTGTATGCTAATGATGTGTCAGGCAGTTTCTGTATTATGAAGATTTCAAAACTAAATGGAGGATTATAAATTAGTGAAGTTGGTTTCATTCTGCAGCTGGCAGGCCCTTAAAAAGGCCCGTTGTGTGAGCAGAGAATTGATATTTTAAAACGATGGTGAGAGTAGCCTATTTTCCAGATGGAAGTAAAGTTTGCATTTTATTTGCAAACCAAAGTTCAAGAGTTTAGACAAAGATTGGAGTTGCACAGAATCCATTTTGCTGGATGATTTGATTTCATCTGCTGGTTCTGGTCCATCAGGTGTTCTGAAGTCTTCATGCTTCTTTCTGCTGACAAGGCAGATTTCATTTTCCCAAAGGGCTTGGTACCCAAACTGCCAAAGAGACTAAAATCTGGTTCACTGAACATGACATTACTGTGGTTGAAGAGTTAGCAAACAGGCCTGAGAAAATCTACGGATTATTGTTGAGAGGAAGATGAGTGACAGCAGATGGCACAGAAATTAACACATTTCTCAGAAAAATTAAACGTGTTTAATTTTTTAAAATTGACCTAATATTGTAATTTTCTGAGACACAAAATTGTTTTTTATTCTCTAAAATTCACTATTGCAAGATACAAATGCTTGACATATTTCACTAGATGTATAATAAGTCTATATAATATATGTTAAACTGTACTTTTACTTAGTAATGGACAATAAGTTAACTTAATCTTGATTTAATGTTGAGGGGAAATATAAAAGTGGCTCGAAAATAGAGCCCTGAGGATCCCCAAATGTATGTGTGATTATTTTCAGATAAAATTGCCAAAATAGTCCTTGACTGCTGTTTTACTAGTATTCTGCTCTGAAATCTCATCAAACAATATTTTAAACCAGTAGCATATATTAAATGATGAGTTGAAATTTCTGGGGTTTTTTACACATTTCTTAAAGATCTGGCCATCACATACTGTTCTTTTGCATTTACAAGACCTCAGACTTAACTGTGGGTGTTTTTACACCTTATAGTCCGGTAGACTCGGTTCAACTGGGGAGCAAAATTGCATTTGTTACATTTTGTATGTCTGTGGCATACTGTCTAAGCCACAGAGACTAAAACTCAACTCAAAATTAACAAAAAATATAAAATGATTGTCAGTTTGCGCACCTTGGTGGGGAAGTAGCGGCTGAACTTGAACTCCTTCAGGAAGGCTGACATGAAGACTGTGGTGAAGAAGAGCACCACACACCAGAAGAGGACGTCTGGGATGTAGGGGCCGTGGTGGCCACAGGCGGGCCCCTGAAACTCCCCATGTAACACCTCACACTCCTACTGGCCCCGGTGTGAACGGAGATGATGATGATGATGGATGTGGTAATAAAGGGCAAAGAGACGAGGAAGACAGTCGTTGAGGAAAACGATTTACAGGGATGTGAAACAGCATTTGGCTCAGTGGAGACATTCTTGTATAAATAAATGGGTTCTTTACCTTGACCTCCAGTGAGGTCCAGTTGACCTGGGAGACTGTAATGTTCCTCTCATCCCAAAATTGCAGGGTCTCATTGCTCGGGTCCCTAGGCTCAACACAGCTACACCTGTTTGAGATAAAATAATCAATACGCTTTAAAAAGTCCTTTTCTCACATTAAAATCTCCATTTACTAGTAAAGCATCAACCACAAACTGTCTCCTTTACCACTAAACCAAGACATAGCTGCGGTACTTTAGCATGTTTTGGCCAAAAATGCTGAGCTAAGTACACTCTGCAGATTACATATGTAATCTCTTTGTATAGATTTAGAACTGAAGATTACTGGGATCATGTGCTTTCTGCTTTGCCACCTACAGGACAGAGACACTTGCCAGTACTGGGTGAGCTTCTGCAGGTCGTTGTGTTTGTTGACCGGATAGTGCACCCCCAAGTGAATCAGCTTCTCCAGGGCCTCGTAGATGAAGATGATGCAGATTAGTGCGGCGAAAGCCTCTTCAGTGAAGCGAGTGATGTAGCAGACAAGCGAGCTGGCATCTGTGGCCACCAGCAGCAGGCAGAAGAAGGCCGTCCACAGCCCAATGCAGGTCCTCAGGGAGAGGTAGGACAGGCCATATTCCCTGAAGCGCACACACACACACACAAGAATAAAGCACCAGAACTGGCAGAAGCTAACATGCAGTGTTTTACCAAATGAAGTGAAGGAAGGAAGAACAAAAGAGAAAGAAACGAGGACTGATGGAAACAAAGGGGTAGAAAAAGAAGAAGCCTACTTGCAAAACTTGAAAAGGATCTTCTCAAAGACGAGGACGGGCCCAGTGCTGCCCAGGATGGTGAGGGGCTGACCGGCAAACAGAGAGTAGGCTATCCCGGTCATTGAAGCCCCAAACAGAGACTCGATGGCACTCTGGAAGAACCGAATCCAGAGTTCTGATTAACTTAGTGACACCAAACCTTAGAGGTTTGAAGGGACTGTTATTTTTCATTACATGGCATGTACAAACATGTTAAGGACAGCTAAAAAACATATTGAATATTGGGAAAGAGTTTCACATTTTTGTTACTCATTTTAATCATTTTGATGATTATGACTTAGTCAAAGTCTGATGCATCTATTCCTAGCAAATATTTTCCTTCCACTCATCTTTCTGAACATGCTGTAACTTCGTTGCCGTATTGTAATTTTCTATATAGTTTCACCTCCTAAAATGAGTAAAAATTTTATTTATTTTCACAAATTATACAAGAACATGAAGGGATCGAATCAGTGATTTGTCAGTAAAAAAAGGTTATATTTTGTAAAACATAAATAATAAATGATATCTGCTCATGGTGGCTGCTGACACTGTAGATTGTAAATCTCTGATTGGTGCATCTCTCATTTATAGACTTTGGAACTGGAAACTTACCACGCGGCCCTCTGTGGCTTCGCCCAGGAGTCCTCCAAAGGTAATAACAGGTGACATGCAGGCGCAGTACAGGAAGAGGAAGGAGGCCAGACACTGGAGGCTGATGGCGTCTGTGTAGTCTGAAAGGTAGTGAGGGGCTTTTCGCTTGATGTCCAAGATCATTCCACCAAATATCCTGCAGTGACACAGCCATGTTAAAGGGGTAGCATTGTGCATTTTCCAGGCACATAGTACCATTTAAATTCCTTTAGTGGTAAAGGAGACAGTTTGCACTTAAAGGCAATTTGAATTTGTAATTTGATGCTTTGGAATTGGGCCTCTGTCTCTTTAAAAACTCCTGCTCTTTCTGAAATGCTGCCTTCAGGAAGTCATCACAACATCTCTCCTCTTATAACCCTTTAACTAGGTTTCTACCAGCGTTGTACTGAGAAGTAGCTCACATAATGAGTTTGGCTAATGTGCAGCTCCACCAGGTGTTTGCTAATTGCTAATGGCTAGTCTGAAGGAGCTGAATGTGGGAGTCACGAGCAGATAGTTTGCATCCTTAAAATGAATCAACTAAAGGTGAAATTAGTTATTCTAGGCTCTTTGAAAGAAAGTGATCTGGCTCCATTCAGAAAATTATGGTTATGTTTTTTGTTTTTTTGGGTTTTTTTTTTGAGATTTCAGACTGTTGTAAATCCTCATATACCCGTTTATGACACAATTATTAAACAATACTAAAATCAGCAGCAATTGGGACAATATTGATTCTAATTATGTTTGCTGCAAAGGTGCCAAAAAGTAGTTTTTTTCCCCCCCATTTATAGAAATTTGTAAATTTATAGTAATGAAAAAGCATGTACCAATAGCCTATCCATCCCTTTAATAGAGTTAAATCAACCACACACCAACAAAACTCCATTATCTTGCCTGCTAAAGAGTGTCACAACATACCATTACTACAAACTGTCTTGATCAATGAGTTCTACCATTTCTTGCTCTATCAGGTGAGCAGTAGCGGCTGGTAAACATGTTAGCTCATGGCAGGTGGCCGTAGCCAAACACTAGCTCTCCCACTTTCAGTTGATTCACCAAATTAAACATCGGTAAACAAAGCTGGAGTTGCAAAGTGACCCCATGCTGGGTTTGCCTCTGACAACTGTGTTGCATCAAACTGCAACGGTGAGGTACTGTCGGAGCAGGTTGCCGTGACAACATTGGGTGGGCTGCTCTGCTTATGTGAGTCCTAAGAGCATGGCGGAAACGGCAGTGGCTGACCAACAAGACTGAGCTTAAGGTTCAATCATAGAAGCAAAATGTGTGCAAGCGCACAAAATTTACTCCAAAGCCTAAAATCTGTGACAGTAAATGGATCAACGTCTCATTTACCGACATGACATTAGACACTAGATCTACTTCTGAAGGTTTTATGTGAGTTTTTCTGAGTAACTTTGGGGGTTGAGGGTTAATGGTACTAGAACTACCAGAGGAAGTTCAGTGTTTATTTGTTTAATGTTCAATTTGGGCTGGATGATAGATTTTAGTTGCCCATAATCAAAGAGTTTGTTATTTTTTTCTATATGATTTACCCCTTTACTATTCTAGGTGGAAAACTTAAGAGGCCTTTTATTTTGAAGAATGTCTGGATAGTTTCAAATGATGAGTGTGAATTTAATGCAAAGACAACTGAAAACAAAAACAAACATATGGCTTCATCTGGAGAAAAATGCTACAACTCTGAAATCCGTCAACGTCTAAAAGGAACGTTTTTTCTTTATGGTCTAATAAACGGCAACCAATATGCAATGAAGTGATATTAAAACAACCTCTGTTTTGAGCAGTGAAGAATGACATTCCCCCAATAGGATAGTCTGCATACTAGACAAGCTAAATTAACAGTTTGGGAGCAGCGAAGCAGCTAATAGGCGACAGGAAGACAGGCACAGAGAATAGCTTTAAGAAGTGACAGAGTCTAAACGGTAAATTATTCCGTTGGTCTCCGGCGCTCACCTCCCCGTACGCTGGAGCTCAGGGCCACCATGTCCTCCGTGCTCCTCAGACTCTCCAAGATCCGTCACTCCGTTGGGAACGGGGGGGATCTTTCGCTTTTCCTGTATGGTAAACATCACTGTCAATCAAACGCTGGGTATATGCCAGCTTTAAAGTGCAGCCTAATTTGCCCTATGACAAACACAAACAGGCACAGCAGGGCATTTCAACTGGACATATAAAGGCTGCAGTTAAAAAGAAAAAGTGCTCAGTGTCCTACAGGGGTGTTTAACGTTCAATACAGATTTTTTGCTTTTAACAAATAAATACAAGATAGAAAAATTATGTTTCTGACAGTCTAAAATTTTCACATCATGTACAAATGATGAGAGCGTTAAGAGACGTTTAGTTTGTTGTGACCCTGACTGTTTCAGAAAGAAGACTGTCACTGTTTTTGAGTCTGATAAGCAATTTAAAGAGGTCTCAAAAGAGTTTTAACCAAACAGAAAAGAGTAGACAATTGGGAGATGTTCAAAGTAGCTGCCATTCTATCAACTTCATCCTGAAAGCAGACTGCAAGATGCTAAAAGAAGAATCCAAAATTGCTACATTTTGAATTTACCTGAGAGGGAACATTCTTCGGCGGCTCTATTCTGATGGAGGGGTCCCACTCGCCGGGGGGCAACACGGTCACCTGATCCAAAAACTCGTCGATTCCTGCCACCAGGTCACTCCTGTCTTTGGCCTTATAGGCGACATCATGGAAAATCTGTATTTTTGACATTAAATATGTATTTTCGTTAATGTGAAAATGAGCTTCGCAATTACATATGACCTGATCAAAACAAAATCCAAGCTTTATATCTACACAGTTTCATCCACACAAGATTACATAAAATAGGTCTAATTTTTCTCTCTACTAAATATTCCACTATCATCTGTTAGTGGAAGCAATTACAACAGCAACTACAGACAGTGGAAGGCCATGCAAAATCCTAAAGTGGGGTCACAGGATGCCGAGGGAATGAGAGCGTAGAGGTCACCAACTTTCTGCAGTTAAGAGCTTCAGACCATGAAAACTTTGTTTGCACACTAACAGTACACAGAAAGCTTCATGTAATGGGTTTCCATGGCAGGCCGGCTGTATCACCGAGTAGAATCAATGGAAAGTGCTAGATGCAGTGGTGTGGAGCATGCCGGTCCTGGACGGGATCGGAGTGGAGGAGCCAAATCACGCCTCTCCATCTGGCAATCGGATGAAGGCATCAGGGTTTGGCAGTTGCCAGGGGAACGACACTTATCTGACTGTGTTGTGTCAAGAGTAAAGCTTGATGCAGACTAGAGGGGATTATGGCGTGGGGCTGTTCTCCAGGATTTGGACTGGGCTTCTTAGTTCCAGTGAAATAATCCTTAATGCCGCAGCATACCAAGACAATTTGGCGACAACAGTTTGGGGACAAACCCTTCCTGACAGTAAGACGACTGTCCACCAGAGAGCAAAGCCATCCACATGAAGACATGAACAACTGGGAACTTGACTGGACTCCACAGGGTCCTGCCACATCCCTGTGGGACACCTTTAGGATGAATCACAGCAGGTGATGCAGTGTGTGATCTCGATTCCTTAAAGTACAGTTTGTGATCTGTGAAACTGTTATGCCATTTGTTTTCCCCAATATTGCAAAAGTTTTTTTCTCATCACATTCTCACGATTAACATTGTTTATTATCTCATCTGGAAATCTGGATTTATTGCTACACCCCTACTACTAACCCGTCATAATTTCTATAGGCCACTGAAAATGTCAGACTCAGTTCAATTCAAATGATTCATCATGTAAGAATGTACAGAATACAGAAAACTATTGTCCACACACACAAAAAGCTAATCACTATGTTCTGTAGGTTAACATCTGTAAAGTATTTTTATTTTTATTATGGGTCAACTGTCAACACAAAAAACCCATTTGGCACAGACAATGATGAGTAACTACAATGAAGTAGCTACTCATCATCTAAAAAATCTAGAATAAGATTTTTTTATTTAAATTATGGGAATAAAGTCATAATATTAGCAGTACCAGTACAAAGCTGTTTTAATGAGTGCAAAGCTTCTAGTGAGTTATCAAGATCTGTCGGGTCATACAGTCCAAGATTCTTCTGTTGGCACAAACATTTCAAGGCCCTTAATAACTGGATGATGATGTTAAAAGATGAAGTATTTCATAATTTCTAAAACTGATACCAAGGCATAACTTCAAAAGATGCTCAACATTCTTTATTTTATCTTTTTGTGGAGGAGGAATTTTCAAAAAATTATTACTTTATTCTCCTAATATATAATCTTATTCTAATTTATTATGACTTTTTTCTGGTAATACGTTTTTCTCATATTGTGTCTTTATTCTCATAGCATCTGGCAATCTGGATTTATTGCTATACCCCTATTAAAACAGGTAGAATTATGACTTTCTACTCATTATTACAAGTTTGTTTAAAATGAAAAAATATTTCTTTATTGCTTATAAACTATAAAATATAGCTTATAAGCTGCTTTTTGGGTCTTGACTACACAGTTGCTACAAAACGCTTTGTTGAGAATAATAAAACATAAATACATTTTATTCTAAATAGATTTCAGTTTGTTTTTGGCGATGCCTCACCTCATCAGTCATCAGGGTAGCAATAGATCGCCCAATTTCATGATACTGGGGACCTTTACCCAGAGGTCCCAGGAGGATGAACAAGAACCTGTGCAACAAAAGCAACACGTTCAGACCTGACATGAAAAACGGCGTCTAGAAGAGAAACCAAACTGCAGGACTTTCAGTCGATCACCTGGTGGTGATGGGAACTTCGGTAAGGCCGTTGAGCAGCACAGCTGGAGACAAGCGGACAAAGGCCACCACTGGGCGGTCCAGGAACTCCAGCTCCCCAACCAGCACATTGGACGCCTCCGCTCCAGGAGGGATCTTCTTCATGAAATGGAGGTCAATCTGTGACAGATAGAGGCAAACGGATCAGGCATTCTGTAAACAAACATAGAATTAAGGTAGAATCTGAATGGCATGGCTAAAGAAAACACTGTCTGATGCCATTTGACGCCAGTCAGGTTACCTTTGTGAGAAGCTGCTGGTGACCATTTCACACACGTAACCCCAGACTGGTTAAACACACAGCTTGTTATGTGTTCGGCTCTCACCGGCCAAAGACAAACAAGAAGAGCAGTAGTTGTTCTGCCTGCTCACCTTACTGAAGTCCACAGCACTGTTTTCTCGACTGACGTCCTGTTTGGCCTCGTTGTTGGACGGCTGGGACTGCGGTGAGACCGTTTGGCCTATCGGAGAGCAGGAAAATAATATCAGCTTTCACAAGAACTGCTTTCCCAAACAGAGACACCACTGGGAAACGGCGCGCTACAGTTACAGCCTCTGGAAGGCGAGTACGTTTTGCCCTCGCTGTTGCTGGATCTTTATTGGTGAAAACTAGTGAGAAAGCCCAATATTTATGTTTTATTGTTAAACCATCTGATAAATACTGAGTTACAACTTGTAGTAGGTTTTGAGTTTTTTTTATAAAATCAAACTAAGCTTCTAGCACTTTAGTGTGGATGTCGGTGGCCTAAGGAACATTGTAGACTTAAAACATGCATCAGCGTTGCCTCCATGTTGTGAGTAATAGTTTTGTCAAATAAATAATTCCTGCAATAAGATGCCCAGCAGACCTGATTCTAGCTACAAGGCGGGTCACACTCATTTTCATTCTGGGCCAAATAAACTTAATGAATCTTCTCAAGGGCTGGTTGTGCCAGAACGTATGGATAAAACCTATTAAACTGCTAAAATATTAATAAACAGCTTTCTCTGCAGCTGATAAATCATAATGAACATCTTTTCACATCCAGGATTTCACAGGTTTTGTGTTGTTAATTTAGAAATATTAACCACACAACAAGACTTTTTGTTACTTGCCACATCGATCCCATAATGCAACTTGACATTTAGTAAGGCTGAGGCAACAATGTAGCAAAAGTAAGAAGTACTGCCACCTGCAGGTGGGAGTTAGTCACTTAAACCCAATGTTTTTGACCATTTTTGCGAAAAATTTGCAATGAACTCACAATTGACATGTGGCGAAAAGTGTGACAATAAATATAAAAACAGGTATTTGACTATCGACAGCTCCGTGTATGTGTGTGTGCGTGCGTGTGCGTGTTTACCGTTCTTGTCCATGGAATGAGGCTCGGACTGCTTCTTGCCAATGTCAGCGAAGGAGCGTACGATGGGGATGCGGTTGGCCAGCTTCTTGTGGTTTTGGTGATGGTGCTGCTTGAGCAGGGCCTCACGGATCCTCTTCCGGGCATCCGGACCCAGAGAGCCGGACCCCTCGTGCTGATCCAAGACCATATCTGACAGATAAAAGAAAAGCACACATTACGCAAGAAAAATAAATAAATTATGGTCAGTTATAAAACTGCTTCCCCTGGCTCTGCATGATCAGCCAGCAACACTAAGCTGATCATACCCAAAAAAAACAGCAAACAAACAAAGAAAAAAAAAAAAACTGACCCACTGTGGGTGATTTAATTGTGCCGGATCAGGTTTTGTTCAGGCGATTTCTGCAGCGGCGCAGATAAATATTCTCTCCCCGCAATGACCTCAAAAACACACCGGCAGCTCCGTGATGTCTCCTGCTTTGATTTTATTTAGGTCATTCTGACTGAAAAGTAAGATCATTCTTATATCAACAGAGTTAATGCATGGGGGGAAAAGAAAATAGGAGCAACAAAAGTGAAACCCTACTGACATGTAGCTGCAGCAAAGACACCATTAACTCCACTTGTAACATTGTATTTAGTTGGTATTTTATGTGAAAGACAAATGCAATGAATTACTAACTATATACGCTTTACAAATAAAAATAAGTATTTGTGTTCTATGATTCTAAATATTCTAAATGTTCTGTCAAACTCCACTTTTCCCCATTTTTGCCGCAAAATACTTAAATCTCTGTTTGATTTGAATGGATCAAGTCTGTGAACATCAGCGTTTAAGTGTTGCCTCATATTCTCAATCAAATTTTAGGTTTGGACTTTGACTAGACCATTCTGACACATGGATGTGCTTTCATCTTAGATATTGTATTTTTAGCTCAGTGCTGAGGGATCAATAGCTGGATAAAATTCTGCAAATTGGAATTATGAAAATAATTTTTGCTTATTGGAAACACCAATTTCGACAACTTCAAGTTTTTTGATAAAAATTTTTGAGGCGGTTTTTCGGCCGTATCAAAATTAAACACGGTGTAATTTGTGGTTCTGATAAAATGTGAAAAAGTTCAAAAGCGATGAGGAATGAGACAAAGCCACCAGGTTCGCCTGCGGCGCTCACCTGCGATCTCCTCCAGTGAGTTGGCCCGCATGTCCAGCATCACGATGCCGTTCATGATGCAGCTCCGCAGCTCAAACAGGCTGTGCAGAGACAGGGTGGCCACGTAGGGCTTACTCCACCGTTCGCCGCCGTCTTCAACATCCTCTTCGAACTTCAGCCACCTGGAAACAAGTTCAAAGAGTTGAATAATGCTTAAAAAAAAATCTCTTTCCACCTATTTTCAGACAGACAGAAAGCGGATAAAAGAAATTCACCTAGCCGTCTCTTTCCATTCGGCGTCCTCGCCCTCCCTGAGGCAGATTTCGTCCATCTCAGTGAACAGGGCGTGAGGGATGTGCTCTTCGTCGCCATCCTCTGTGCCCAGAAGGAACTGCACCCTCTGAGCTGGAGTGTCTATGCGGCAGAAGTTGATGGAAAAAAAAATGAAAGAAAAACAAACAAAAAAAGGATTTCACCAGTATTTCCTTGGAGGATGGACATTTGAGGTACCACATTCAAAGAGCTAAAGCTAAAGAAGCTGGCTTAAAGAAGCACAGCATACTGAAAAAAAGTTGCTACGAGGACACAATAAGTTATTTGAACATAAAGATTACAAAGATTTCCATTTAAATAGCTTTGAGTTCCCAGCGTTTCTGAAGTTCAGCTCTACACGTCACTATCACTTACTATATGAGGGGGATTCTCGCCCGTCTTCCCCTGTGGAGTCCCTCTCCTTGGACCTCTTCCTGTGTCTGTGTCCATGGTGACGGTGTCGACGGTGCGACCTCCGACCCAAGGGGACGTGGACTCCAATGTAGAGAGTGCGGTGACCTGAAACCAAGATGACCAATCTCAGAAGTTATAACATTTTGATATAGATTCATAACTTCTTTTTCTCCCCTTTAGCTTTGATCAACATGTTAGGTTAGCGTTGGAGGCTAGCTCATTTTAACCATAATATTCCCTTGAAAAGTAGATACAATATAGAGGAACTAGAAAGATAACCATAGAAAAAACAGTGATTATTAAATGTTAAAATAATTTAAATGATCACCTTTTAGAAAAAATTGGAAAGAAAATACTACAAAATGTAAGTTATTTGACATAAATTCCAAACAATCTTTACAATATCATCAAATCCCACTCTGATTTTGTGCTTACCTAATTAAAAGTCCATATTGTTAAAAACTACATAGCCTCTCTTAGTAGCATGTAGCAGTAACATTGGTGCACTCTATAGTTAAGCTTCAAAATAAAAGTCCGTTTTTCAAAACAAAAGTAGGATATCAATTATTTTTTTGATTGGACAAAGAGGTCAGAGGTCATTTCTGGACTGAAAATTGTCTAAATATTATGCACATTTTGTTGGCCTTTTCCTTAATGGGAAGCGCAATCTGCAGATTGTGGCCGCCACGATTTGTAACTTGAGCAATGTGTTGCCTGTCATGCTTCTCGCCCATATTCAGCGTGTGAAATTGCTGTCAATCTGCTCCAGTTTCAACTGACAGTGAATAATTTCTCAGGAAAAGTGTGTGAATTTTTGGCAGCCAAACAGAATTTGGCTTCACTGGAAAAGCAAAACAACGAAACAAAGTCAATTTGGACAATAATAAGTGAGGGTCCAACATTCCCATGAGTCAACTGAACTGTTGGATGTACTATGTGCCACTTTACTATTAAATGCTACTTTAGTTTCCAAGCCTTAATGTATTTAATATGACTGTGATGATACATTTTGCTAGATGATAAATTGCCCCAGAAATTATTGTGATAAATGATAATATTGTTGCTCTATCAGTAAAATAATGATAGTAGAATAATTCATTTTTGCCCTCTCAAATACTATTAAAACTTGTATTTTTAAAGAACACTTCAACTGGAAGATATCTTAAATATCCAAAGCAAAACACGACAACCAAATATTATAAATAAAACAGAATTTAAAAAAATACACACAACTGAAATCATCAATAAAATAGATTAAGAAGTTTCTGAAAACAAAACTACCATGAATCATCTGAAGGGACATTATCAAGATCATTTTCATTTATCATCCGAATAATTGACTGATTGCTTATTGCGACAGGCTTAACTTTACTGTACAAAAAACAAGCCTATTATATCATTTATTACTGTAAATGTCTTTTATCTTTCATACTTTTCTGAAACCTTGAAGTTGTTCATGTCTATGCCTCTCAGGATTCCCAAGACTTGACACTGAATGTACATCCGGTACTCTGATATAAATAAAAAAATCTATTTAAGACACGTTCATAGCTTAAAGGTGGAAGAAAAAAGTGATTGGAAAGATGCAAAGAAAGAAAAACAGGCTCTGAATAATGTAGTAATGTCTTTCCGTAGATGCCATGTCATCTAGCAAGCAGGCATGAAGCCTCAATTAAAGGAGAGAATGGCTGCCTTCAGGCCTGCTGTGCTCGTAATGAAAGCCTCCTGTCCCCTTTCAAGAGAATGAAATTGATTTTGAAGATTACCACCGTAATTGGAGTCATTTTCATTTTGGTATAATACAGATAATGAATGTCGTACTTTGAAAGGACAAGGCGCAGTGCGAGGATTACAGCCTCGTTCTCATGTCTATGTGGAGAAACACACATGAGCTTGCATCCACAGGGTGAGCGTGAAGAGAATCTGAGCTGACTCTCTCTTCTTTTATTGCGGTCGAGCAACGGGGGCCACCATTTATTTCTCCCTGATGGCCCTCGGCTGTCTGGACAAAAACAAGGGCACTAAACATTACCTTCTGCACTATACTTTGAGGTACTACTAGATGTCATTTTAAAAAC
This sequence comes from Poecilia latipinna, assembly GCF_001443285.1. Taxonomy (NCBI): domain Eukaryota; kingdom Metazoa; phylum Chordata; class Actinopteri; order Cyprinodontiformes; family Poeciliidae; genus Poecilia; species Poecilia latipinna. Next base: position 160,409 of record NW_015112681.1, on the reverse strand, counting down.
ATGCAACACTTTAGTTGCACTTTTCAGTTTATTGCATATACTCCAGTGAAATTTGTGGTTTAGGGATCCACTCTTTTTCACTTCTGATACCGTTATCCAATATTGGATGTTTAGTATCAACCGATATGGATCCGATACAGGATCATGGAGCTGAATTGACTTAAAACATTTATTGTTTTTTTTAACACAGACAAATTAATTGCAAATTTATTTGATAACTTTGTGTCACTACAATATACCAAGCTTGGTCAAGCATGAAAATACAACACAACTTTAATTTGTTCAGTCAGTGCAATAGGAGTATAGCAGTCAATGGAAAATAAGTAATAAAGAAATTGAAGCTGATAACAAGAGGTTGATGACTTTGGTCAAACATGTAAAAATAAACTGCAATAAATCTTTGAAATGGTTCAGAAAGTGCAACATCCGATCTAGAACTAATAAAGATAATATCGGATCGGTGCATCTCTAGTTGAACTGTAACAAAATGTAGAAAAGCCAAATGCACTGTGCAAGCTCGACAGCAGCAACTGATGATGGCTAGCTAGTTAAGATATTTGATCACCGTCCGAGTCTAATAATTTCCACCAAAACGGCAAGAGTGGCTTAGTTTGCGTTAAATAAGTGATGAGACGGTGTAACACGGTATTACTGAGTGCAAAGCACCGCAAGCACAGGTTTAGAGTTTATCTGACCCAGATTTTACAAGCCGCCCCACCTTCTTGTTTTATTACTGGCTCAGAATGCAAAAGGGTTTCCTTCTGAGCTTTAAGCAAGAATAAATTATAAAAACTTGCAGCTATTCTCTCAAAAATGATGCTGAATTCAAAGACTTGTTTAATAAAGAATATGCCTGACGGATTACTTTCCAGGGTGAAACTGTATCTCTACTTGCTTGAGCACAGTTACCTCACAATCTCAAGGGACTCCAGAAACCAACAGGAAGGCAGAAATAGAGGTTAAACGAGATTATGTACTACGTCAAAATATATTTGTCACTTTGACAGGCTTGATGCTGTCAGCGCATGTCTTACAGTAGATGGACCTGTCCAGAGCAAACTGCTCTTAGCGCTCAGTAAATTATGCATGTGGGAAGCAATAGGAAGAGGTTGGAAAGTCACTGTGTGTGCAGCAAATTTTCCTAACCGCGTAGTTATGAACCAGATCAGAAGTGATGTAGAGGAAGGAGACATGATGGGAGGGTTTTGTATGTCAGTGAGTCAAGACTTGTGTGTGGTGGGCTTTATAAAAATAGCTTCCCTCTTCCAGGCATGACCAACTGCTGATGTCATATGATGTTTCCTTTTTTGTCTCTTCCTTTTTGTCCCCCCATTCCCTACCTAAGCAGCTTTTTGTCCATCAAAGCTTCAGTTTACACGGTAGTTTGTGGTTTGATTACAACCACTTAAGATGAAGACACAACGTTTTCAACAGTCTTAATTAAAAATCTAGAAATGTATGACATCCAATTGATTTTATGGAAACTCAGTCAAATTAAAGGATATGAAGAATGTTCATATTGAAGAGTAAAAGAGTGATTCAGCTAAATTCAACTGAATGTTCATCATAAAGGGAAATTGAGCTAGTAGATGATATTATTGGAGTCTTAAATCATCAAACTAGACAACTAGGCCATCAGAAAAAAGCTGAAGAAAAATGGCGAAAGATGAGAATACTGCAACTTGCTAACCATTAGCTGCTAATGACGCAAAAGCTTTCTGCTTTATCTTCTCCTGTCATTGCCAAACTAAAGGGCTACTTTACAGGTTTTTAAAGTTTAGTTTTAAAATGTAATACACTTCAACCAGTCTCTCAAACCGTGGTCCCCCGTCCACTGGGGGTCTGTGGTGCCCCTAGTGGCCTGCGAGGACTGCATGCAAACAACCATTTATTTGTTTACATACAAAGTGCAGTGCTACAGTTAGCTTAGCAAAGGTTATCTTCAGGCTTTTGTTAAAAGTAAAGTACCAGTGGAAAGTTTCTCAGGGTGAGTTCCTTTGCCACAGGCATGTGGCTGTGCTGAGTGTGATGTGATGACGACAGAGGCGGTGAACATAGCAGCACCCTGCGCTAACTAACTGCATCTTAACACATAAGTAGGATTTAATGTATTGATACTCGTGGATGAAAAATCAATCATTTCTGAGGAAGAAAATATCAATAAATATCATAGAATCGATAAAATTACACAGCCCTAGTCCTCAGCCTGAAAAAGTTTGAGAAACACTGACTTAGATCAATCAAACCTGAATTAAATTCATTAAAAAAAAACTTTCAACCTGTGTAGAAACAAAGACAGAATAATTTTAGTGCTTTTTTGGTTTCGGAACCAATTAATCGAGGCCAAAAATAACCATTTTTGGACTTTTCAAACCAGGACAGGAATAAATGAAACCTATTTTACTCCATGTTTTTCTAAACCCAGCATGATGCATCATCTGTTACATGAGCTGGATTTCATTGTAACATCCCAACCAGAGTGTTAGAAACAGCATGGGGCTGCACCGCTCAGCATTCAGATAAAGAACTTCACAGAGAACATTTCTCAGTGTGACGATAATGTTTGTCACATTATCTGTTATGCTTTTTCAAAAAAAAAAAAGTTTTAGAAGAACACTTTATGCTTTTCACACACAAAACAATAAATCATAATTTAATGCAGTGCTGTGAAGCCGTTTGGCTTTACTGTTGAATTATAAGTGACGGTCTGCGGTGCTGAAGATGTTCTGACACTTGATAAGACCTGGATGATTCATCAGTGCACGTGTTTATTCAGTTTATTTGCTTGATTTTAAAATCTGTTATCTGAAACGTGTGATAAAACACACACACACGCACACACACACACACACACACACACGCGCGCGAACCAAATACTTTTTTCACAACGATTTATGAGGGGCTTTAACTAGACAAACAGAAGCTCCTTTATAGGCTTTTAATAGTCTGTTTTGAAAATATATCAGTGATCCTATTTTAAGCCAATAGTGACACATAGTAGTAATTATGACGGCTGTAAGCTGATTTATTTTTGGCGTACACTTTGACGTCAGTTGCTGCGTTAGAAGCAAAAATATTCATTACAGCACATTTGCAGAAACTCAATGTCACAAGTTTAAGTCTTAAGATCTGAAAAAAATGGAAGAAATCTGTAAGGAGGCAAAAACTTTCCCCACTCTCTTTATGATTAAAAATAGTAATTAAAATGATAATTGTGCTCTCCTATTTGCTTCTGAGAAGTCTATAAAGTCCAGGGTAAATCTTTTGTTCAATATCATTTCAAACTTTTATTGCTAGTTGTTATTTTTCAATCGCCTTTTAATAATTACCAAACAAATATATTTGGGAAACCTTGTTACAAGAAGCATCATGTAAGGCAGTTACCTTCAAGTTCTTCCTTCTCAAAATTGGTGTTGAGCATAGAACGTGTTCCCCCGCGGTCCAACACCGCCTCCTCATCGGTCCTCTACAGGAGACACAAATTCTAAGTTATTACTCAGCATATGAATCATATTAGTAATGCAACACCTAATGCGTTAGTGTTTATATGTGGGATGTAGTGATGTGTAGCACTTCTCCCAAAAAAAAAATAAAAAAAAAATACTTTAGAGAAGCATTTACTTCTTCATTCAAGTAAAATAAACATTTTCAACAAGATGCTTAAGGTGGTTACATAAAACCACCTACACACACACACACACACACACACGCACACACGCACGCACACCTACACACACCGGCTGACTCGGCCCAACCCACCCAGACTACCTGCAACATAAAGCTTACATTCACGGTTGCCACGACAACAAGGGACAACCAGCCGTGATATGGAAGGAGTCACGCTCATATTCGAAGTACCAGAATAGACATGTTGTAGACGGACGCTTTAAAAACAGAATGTGCAAGTTAAATTCTTGCAACGTTTCCTTGGGAGTTTATATACAGAAAAGCTAATTATTATTTACATTATTAAGTTATTATTACAGTAAATGGAGGTGGAAGGTATAGGAGTCTCTCATCTCAGCCAATTACACTGACTGGAAATGTTTCATATGTTCCCGTCTCTGCAAGTGTTTCGCATAGGAAGATTATTGGTGATGCACCGCCTCCGCTCTGTACTTCCTTTGCAAATATACAGCAAGTGCCAGAGTGACAATGGTTTAAAGCTTCAAAAAGTATCATTTTGAAATGTGACGTTTTATTAACGCTGAAGTTTTCCTCAGATGTCAAAAGTTCAGTTTGGTCTAAATTTAAACACCACGTCCAGAATGTCTGAAGCACAGGTGGAAAGTGTACGACTAACTGTGCAATTGAACCTACACCATTTTGAGAGCTAACCATTAAGTTCAGATTTTCTTTCCCTTTCTAAAATAATTGTGACCATAAAGCATTTAAACTCTATTTCTAATCTTAATTTTATTGATTAATGTTATGATTTAAAAAAAAAGGGGGGGGGGGTATGAAAAACAGAAGTATCCCATCTGACAGGTTAGTGTGCCGTTTGATATGTGTTTTCACTGTGTTTTCTGTTTATTTGTTTAGACAGAAATGTGGAAGAATCCAGAATAATTTGTATGCAGTTGTAGTCATGTCAGCAATTACAACTTTATCCCTTTTATTGACTATTTTCATAATATTAACAGCCTTTAAGCCCAGACCACTGAGCGCTAGCATCTCCAGACCATGTACCTAGGTATAAACAGTTGTCATGGTGACACCACCTACATCGCTTCACTCTGTTTTCTTTTGACTTTGTGTGTCTTATGAGATGAGAGGTAGCTAACACAAAATATTAAACATGCACAGAAAGCAACAAAGAAAGATATTAAAGTTACTTATGTTTGTATTTCTGCCCATATTAGGACTTTGTATTTACGTCCATTTATTTTAGTAACTGGATTTATGCAAAGCTAGACATTTTAAATAATCTTAACTGTTACTAGTCTATTCCTAACTAACTTTAACCAAAACTTGGTTCAAATCAGTCCAGCAGTCTTCAGAAGAGTAGTAAATATGTCAGAAATGGTCCTAAATAGAACATCTAAACACACACACACACACACGCACGCACAAGTACAAACATGTGAGAATCAAGCCAGAGCTGTAAAGGAGAGTGGACAGATGCTGACATACTTACTGTAAATAGGAACATGAACAGAGGAACTCAATATTCTAACAACGGCACAAACATGAGGGCAGCTTCATTTTTCAAATTTTGTCGCCCTACAACTCCAAACTGAAAGATAAGGTAACGGCAGCATCGTGCTGGGGAGGATGCATCTCTATAAAGAGACAGAGAGGACTGGAAATGGGCAAGGGAAGAACATTTGTGTGGCCCAAACAAAGTCCAGATGTAAATCTAGATGAAAATCTAAGTCATAAGTTAGAAACTACAGTCCACACTCTCTCTCCATCCAGTCTGATTGAGTTTGAGTTATTTTACAAAGAAAAAGGGAGAAAATAATAATATTAATGTAGGTGTGAAAAGTTGAGACATCCTCTGGAAGACTTGCGGAAGTAATTGAAGTAAGATGTTTGTTTCACTTCAAGATTAGGAGTCATTATGAGTTCTAGCACATAAAATCCCCCAAAAATACAATGTTTGTGGCTGAAATAGATGAAAGGATAGAAGTGTTTTCCCAAGGTATTGGAAATTCTAGCCCAGAATCTCCAGAACATTTCGTTTTCTGCTTTGCCATTTTGCCAGTGCATTTTACTGCAATGAAAGTAATTAGTGCAGAGAATAGGTTTCATCTGTTATGAAGCACTTATTTCTTATTTAGAGTCTAGTGAGTTTGAGCTACTGAGCAGAAGGATTCGAAAAGTCAGGAGATGCAAAAAGAGGAGGCTGCCAACCACCACAATATAAAACATTTTCCTGGTTCTCAGATTTGGAACCATCAGCCAACAAAAACAAAAAAAAGTTTGCGGATTTTAGAGGTTGTACAGAATGGGTGAAACAAAATCTAATTTTGGTGGTAGGCTGAGGAAGTTTTTTGGGCCGGATCAAAATTTATTTATTTAGCAAAACTGCAACAGAAACAGTTTTTGTTTTTAATCACACGAGTCACATGATCAACAACAGGACATTACTACCGGCACAAACCACAACAGGAAGTAGTTAGAGAACCACAGCACGGCATTTTTCATGACTTACTGCGTGAACAAACCTAGTCGTGTGTGATTCTAATCGCGTTCCTTATTTAATTGTGTTTTTTCTACATTTGTTTTGCGCACATTTGTAATGGAAATGCAGCTTTTGCCCTTATTGAGTAAACTTAACTAGCTAGCTCTAATATCAGTGTATTATTATTTGTGAAGAACGTTTGGTTATTAAAGAAACTTGATTATTATTATGGACGCATCTTGTGAAAAGATAATCACCCCCTTTCTCCATGTGACAACAAATCCCATTTACTGCTAGCTGTATGGGACCTTCACATTTTCCATTACTTTCTTTTTTTTTGTCTCTTTTATAATTTACTCATCTCCTAGTAACCTCCCATTAAATGAAATAAAGACTGACATCCAATATCCCTGACTGATGCTGCACCCTTCCCTTCTCTGTCCCACACAAAGCTTTGACAGATGAGCCAGAATCTCCTCCCTGCAGGTCCCGGCTTCTATTTATAGGCACCAGTTTCCTCCGCCCAATGCCGCTGACCCCAGACCAGCAGCGTGCCGGCTCACCAATCTGGGCTGAGATTAATCTGTGAGCAGTTATGACGGGATGAAACCTCATCTCCGACCGCTGGATGGGCGACGGAGGGCCCAATGCAGGGAGGAGAATTAATTTTGCTGCTTTTCCCGTTTGCTCGTCGCTCAGCGATGGAGATTTCAGACCGAATGGGAGCACTGGGCATGTGATCAGGACTCCAGGGGAGGGGGGGGGAGGCGGAACAGGAGGGGCGGAAGAGGGATGCAATGAACAGAATGTAACATGAACCGAATTCAAGCGCATGACTGTTTATCCTGAAATGTTTTGCGTTCTCTTTCCAACCAGCTCATGTATTTCAGCATAAACCTCTTCATCAGTATGTGATGAACACGTGATGCAGATGATCTAATGCATACTCATATGTGCAGGCTGTGATGTGATGGGGAGGAGCAGCGTGGATGAGCGAGCAACACGGGCTTCTGGAAGCTCTAATGTCACAAAGTGTTAAGTGTTAAGTGTGAGTGTACGTTTATGTACGTGCATGTAGAAACGTGTATGAATGCTTGTGCCATGATGAGAGCCGAGCGTCATCACTTCCTGAGGACAACTGACACTGAGCTGCCTCTGATGAACAGAAAACCAAACAGATATCTAGTGTATTCCCTGGTTTTGAATGTGTTTAATTTGGATTTGTGGTGCATAATTGTGATTTTTTTTTTTAACCAGAAATCCAACACCGAACCTTGAACACACCATCCTATGAGAAAATACTGTTGAAGAAGTGTCACAGTTTGATTCTGATGCAAAATTATACTTGACTACAATCAATCTGCTTTCAAAAAATCTAGACTAGTGGAGTTCAACACATCAGTGTAATCGCACCTCAACTTTGATGGGCAAATATCACAGATAATCTAATTTTAATAAATTCTATTTATTCATGTAATTTTGTCCCTTTTTAGCCCTCCATAAATTTTATGCTCTCAACTTTGTGGGACCAGTTCGGTGATGAACCCATGATGAAAAACAAGACTGTGAAATCATAGAAAAGTAATGAATGCACTCAATATTATGAGTTCCACATCCTTGATCCCAGTATACAAGCAGTATTTTGAAAAGAAGCAGCAGTTCATACTTCAGGGACAGTATTAGATGTTTTACAAAGTCCTTGTTCATATGTTCGTATGTTAGTGTTTGTCTTTTCAAACACTAACACACAGAGAAAGATGAACAGTTTGGCCCGCTCTCCTTCTGTTCATTTTTTTTTGTCTTATAAAGCTGTTAAAGTTAAATCCTAATGAAACGCAACTCTACAAGTGACAACCAAATCTGCATTTATTCACATCTGAACCACCAAAGACAAGTTCATTTGATCAGTTTACATATTTCATAAAATCGACCATCATTTTCTCTACACCTACATGTGCACAATGTAAAACTGAAGCACCACATTTTGTATTAGTTGGAGATTAGTAAATAACGAAGTTGCAAGCCAGCGATCAAACATGCTGTTGAGCATTTCATGCCGGTTCAGATCTTCCAGTTCCGTCGCACCTCAAAACTCATCTATCTTTGTTCAAGCCGTAATGAGATGGCGGTTCAAAACAGCTTTGAACTACTGTCAAAATTGTCACCCTTTTCAATGTCAGCATGAATAAAACATGGTTCTGTCTATGCAAATGAAAATGAAAAGAAGCTGTCTAATCCATATTTTGGAATTGTTTAGATGTTTGGTTCACTGGAACCAAACATGGTTTGATGTCGGATTACAGCAGAGTGAAATTATAGAATATATAAAACCAAAATTGAATTTTTTAACCCACAAGGCAAAATAAAAAAGAATAAAAAATACAAATGGTCATGGTTTCTGTAGCTCATTAGCAATTTACCATAGACACTAAACTACCAGCACTTTAAACTTCTTGAACGAAGCCATTTCTTTTCTAATATTCATACTATCTCCATGTTGAACAATAGAGGACGTCAAATAAAAATGTGCTTTTCACCTTTCAACACCGTTTTGCAAGTACAATAATTTTGCCTTTTAAGACAAAGCAGTGTTAGCCCGCATAATAGCTACGCCCACTGGCCTGTCCCAGCAATGGCTGACGTTTGTTTTGTACAAATTTGACTCCAGAAAAGGTGAAGTTCTTAATAAAGGAAAACAATTTTGTTTGAAATTTAATACTCTTTTTGTCCCCCCCCCCCAAAAAAAGCAACAATTTCAGAGTCATTTTTAGAACATGATTTGCAGGCAACTCATGGACATCTTGTTGCCTCCGAGTTTAGTGTCGCCAACCTGTTTTAAAAAAAACAACTAAATCTTCATTATTTTAACAGTAAAATGTGTGTTACTACTGTTTATTAATTAAGTGGAGTTTTTTCCTTTAGCTCTGCAGTTTTATTTCTGATTCATATAGACATAAAAAAAAACTTTACATATTTATATAAAACTACCTATATTCTTGAATAACTAAATTTGGATCTTTGTTTTACTGAATCCTAGCCATAATTATTCCTGACAGAAGAATCTACTTTCAGAGAAGCTTATCTAATATATAAATTGCTGACTGTTTGTCATGTAACTTTTTACTTTTAAAATATGAACATTGTATTGTTTTATTGTGAACACTGGACAATAAAAGGTTTTGCTTTACAAAGTCTTGATTGTGTTTCTTGAATTTTTGCATGAGGTAAACGATTATCTTTCTGTTATAAAGGCACTAGTGTGAACAGCAGCAACATTAATTACAGTAATCATTAATAACACCATTGTTTACTATATTCTATTCAAAAGTAGGTCTAAAAATTGACGCTGATGACTTTTAAAGAAAATCTGATTTCCTGTTCTTTGCTGCACAGTGTTGATAACATACTATACATTAGCTTACCATACATATATTTATACAATGTATGTATACATTTTGTCTTCAACTGACTAAAAGCAGGATTTGAGTTGCTTTACATCTAAAAATTGTGAGCCACAAGAGAAGCTAAATTGAGACTTTAGCAAAACTAAAGTCTCATTTTGTAGACATTTAACTTTCTCAGATTCTGACTCATGAAACCCAAAAGACCAATATATTTTATATGGTTTTTACATGACAGAATTCTAAAATGCAAATAAAATGATTTGTGATGTAACAATTTAGTGTGGTAAGCGTTTGTATTCAGCTATCTGAGACACAACTCTATAAAACCGCAATTTACAGCAATCACAATTCTAAGTGTTTTGGTATGACATGACCAGATTCACAACATCTACATATGAAAGTATTTTGAGCGTTCCTTTTTGCAGAATACCTTCAAATCAATCAGACTGGATGGAAACTAACTGGTGTAGCTATTTTTGTCCTGAATAGTGGTGCATATTTCTCCATCAAACTTCCCATACACTCTGACCAGTGTCACTGTCTCCGTCACCGTTATGTGCTACCATGCAGATGTGTTCAGTCTTAACACCTTATTCTACATCAGCTGTCTCCTACCTGGCTTGAGGCTAACTGTAAATAGCACTTCTCATGGTTTTTTATTAAACAATTCCAATTCGTCTTGTTGAGTTTACAGCTAAAGGGCAACGCACACCGGCAGCGTCAGACACACAAAAGTACGCGTCCGCCCTTTTCTAGCAAACAACCCCAACCGCTGCGTCTGATCGGTGGACAATGCTGCAAACACACCAATCTTTTTTGAACCTCTTCTACTGAAAAGACTATCTTGATGCATCTTAACTGACAAGACAAGACGCAACACTCCGAATGTGCATTCACTTTCCATAGTGGTCCTTAACTGTTATCATGACACCAGTGTCCTCATGCATCCATTGAGGGTGACAGACAGTTAAGGGGTTACCATATTCTCCCACCTGAACTTGAGAGGGTTATCATGTGCATCTTAGTTGCTTCTTTGTTTAATGCCATTTTTGCGGGACCTGTCATTTGAGGTAGGCAACCATATATTGGTAGGTTTCTACTCCATTGTGCTTTGGCTTACTCTTTCCATTTCCAGATAATAGTGTTTTATAAGACATTCAAAGCTCCAGATATTGTTTTACAATGAAACTCTGCTTTAAATCTTCCCAGAACTTTCTCTCTGACCTGTCTGCTGTATTTCTCTGCTGTGTGGTACTGCTTGTTCTGAAATATTCTCCAACAAGCCTGTGGGGCCTTCACAGAACTGGATTTACAGATTAAATTACACACACCTAGATTCAACAGATGGAACTTTCCAGTTTACAATTATGCACTACTTTGAGAAATTGCATGAAGTCCCAGTATAATATATTGAAATTCAAATGGTGTGATTATGTTTGCAGTGCATTGTACAAGTGAGGACTAAATCTTTTGATATACTGAACAGAAGATCCCAAATGCAGCCAACAGGAGATAAAGAAACACAGATGTTTTCAACTATCATATGGCATTTTTTAGGCCAGAGTAAATCCCAGGTTCATTGAGTCTCACAGGCTACTGTCCAGGAATCTGTGTTCAGTAACAATGCTCACTGGGAAGAAGATATGCGACCTCCTTTCTGTGCCCTTCAACAATCTCTCCTGAGGCTACCACAGCGGCAGGGTTGATGAATGTTTACAATTTCAGGCGCTGAGAAATAGGACAGGTAGAGTGCAGTAAAAAAATCATACAAAACGAGGCATTTGTCCTTCACCGTGCACGCAGAAGTAGCCATGCAAGTGGCCCATCCTGCTCTAAACACAGTTGCATAATGTCAATCTCTTTAATCTCAATCTGCCTTAGTGGACTTTCTGCAAGTGTTAGGAGCCACGGTGATTGTTGTAGATCGCACACAGGGAACACGGATTATCAGTGACAAAAGTACAAGATCTGCGATTGGCTGACAGCTTCTGTTGTCATGGTTTTCACCCCCACAGATGGCTGTGGTGACCGTGGCAGTGGCAGCAGGATCAGCGCTGGTGGCGTACAGAGCACAGTACGCAAAGTACCCAGGGGACAGCGCTACATCACCTGTTCTCTCGGACAGAGCAGGAGACACAGTGCAAGCAGCAAATCTGGTCAATCAACTAGAGGCAAGTCAGTGTCGTCATATATCCATCAAACAAGACGAAAACCACATCGACAGCAACAATCTAGCATTCCTGGCTTGTCTTCAGCATCATAAATTAGGGTGAGGGTTATACAGCATGGAGTAGCAAGTACAGTATAAGCTCCAGAATGACAGTCCCATCTGTCAGCCACCCTCCTCTAGAGTATTCACTCATAAACCAACTGAACTAGCTCTCATTTTACAACATGAACCTAGACTTTACTTGCACTACGATGATGCAGCCTAGACACTGGCAACCTGACTCAAGCCAATTCCCACAAAGTTATGAAAATATGTCACAGAAATACTTATTTAGGGTACTTTGAAACTTTACAGATACTGTCTAGCCAAACAATAAATCAATTTCAGCTAATACAGCAACAGGAAAGGAACATACAAAAACAAAGGAACATACCTGATGAACAAATCCCTTATTGAGATCCACTGAGATCATGGTGTTCATGAAAGGTTTCCCGCTAACTCCCCTTGTGCTTGCAGCAGTGGTAGAAAATGAAAAGCGAGGGCTCGAGGCCTGACTCTGACTCTGAGCTCAGGATGCTTGTGCGAGTTGGACAGAAAGTGAGAGGAAACCTCAGAGAAGGACAGAGTCAGCTCATCTGTCGGCTCATCTCGGTCAGAACCTCTCCTTCCTCGGCCGCTCTCATCAGTCACTCTTCCCATGCAGGAACGTGGAAGCAGCCCCGCTCCCAAAGGCTCCACAACATCGGCATTCGAAAAGAAAAGTAGCACAGCTCCAGCTCCAGTCTCTGTCTCCGTCTCTCGCTCTGCCTCCCAAGGCTTTCATCCAGGGCAGCATCAAATGCTTCTGACAAGCGTCCATCCGCCAATCCCCCCAGAGAGATTAGCGCTCTGACATCACTGATGCTGCGCTGTGCACCGTTCTGCTCCGCTGACTCTCTGAGCTATAGGGTTGTGTAGCATTACCCAAGAGAAGAGTCTTAGGTCACAGGGAGCCAAAAACGCCATCCTGCAACGGGAGGGGGGGAGGGATTCGCACAAGTCCATACACTTTCCCCACTACGAATCACGGCGCATCTTGAACACGGCAGGCGGGGAGCGGTGCATGCTGTAGTTGCTGCAGTCCCACTGATCACTGCATGTGTACATTGTGATGCTGGTGTATGTATGTGTGTTGGCTGAGCCTACCTCAGGTAAAGAAGCTGCTCTCTGGCTAAGCTGCATCGTCAGCAGAACAGAGAGGGAGGAGAAGATTCTTCTGCTATGCTACAAACGTTCAACATCAAAATTCCTACCTTTACAGGGTATAATTTCAAAATTCCCCATTTCAAAAGCTATTAAAAACACTATTCATTCCACTGCTCTTCATTTAACTGTTTATCTCTCACCTTACAGCTCCTCTCCCTTCTTTGTCTGCCTGCCAGTTTTTCACAGTCAAATCACCAAGTTGGAAAACGTTTTCACTGATCTGAGAAGAACAGAACATTCCAAAGAATAAGCCCAGGCAACATCAGCGCACGTCCTCTGACTGTCCCTGCTGGTTGTCCACAAGCCGGAGATGTACCCTGCTATACCAGGACAGAGGATCCTGGTCAGAATCATCCAAGCTCTGCTTCTAGGAGACCAAAATCTGTTACTTTAGATTCCCACATATTTAAACTTACTGTCTGCATGTACTCCGAGTCGTGTGGATTTTGCGTGAACTGTTGGGATTTTATAGTGGACTGTACCGATTGCTTAGATTTCTTTCTCATGACAAATTCCTTTATCTACTGTCCTACTTTTTACTTGTGTAACTGATTACCAAAAACATATCTCCAATTTAACTCTGTTCAGGCTCAGTTGAAACCAGATATTTACCTACACTTCAAAAAAAAACAAAACAAAAAAAAAACAAGTGACACCATTTGTCTCACAGACTGACATAAAATCAGACAAAACCTTACCTATTTAGGTCAGGTAGACTGAACAGAATTTGTTTCATCTTACTAATTTTCCAAATATTGACAGATTTCGTAACCCTCTCTGTATATTCACGAGTTTATAAAGACTGCAATTACTATGCATTTATAAGGTAGTTCAGTTCAATTATGTAAAGCTGAATTCAATTGTGTTCAGTTCAGTTAATCACCTTTAAGTTCATGCAGTTAAATTTCAGTCAATTAAATTAATTGTAGTTCAATTATGTTTAGTTTAAGTCAATTTAATACTATTTTGGGTCACTGTAAATAAATAAGTTTCTTTTTGCAATGTTAGTTCATTTGAGCAGAACTCTGTTCAGATAAACTCATGTAAAAATGTTCTGCAAAGAAAAGAAAATCTGCTCACTAAAAACTCAGTCAGTGGACATTACTCAGTTTCTAACATATTTTTCCTGAAAAATAAAACAAATGAAAGTTTTTTTCTAAAGCTCCCAGCTTCATGCGCCCATACTTTCAGCCCTGCTGAACCCTTGACCTCATCTGAGTGGAGGATGCAACATTTTTCCAATGTCTGCCACTTTGTGTTTAGTCCTGTCCTCGGTGTGGCTATGAGCCATCAGTTGCATAAGCAATATTTCATCAGAGTGGATGTCATACAACTCAAACACGCTTCATAGCCGTCCTCCAGAACTGGCTCGGGGGCCTGCTTCAACTCTCACACGGGGAGCTCCTCAGAGCGTTTAATGCGTTGAAAGCTCCAACTCCACTTAATTCCTGTTATTGATTGAAGACGGCCTGCTGAGGATTCCAGATGCATTGTGGCATGTGTCACAACTCGGATCCAATAATTCACGACATCTGCTAAGCAAGCTGGCTAATCACAGTTAACCCACTGCAGCTGTGGGACATCAAGTTTAACTCCAATATTTTTACACTGGGAACAAAAGATGGACAAACACCAGTAACATAGAAATATAATACTTTTGGTGTTCTTAATAACAAAGAAACATTGTATGCCATTGTAATATTAGCAGAAAATAACTACAGTTGATTCTGGAGTTATCCAAATTAAACGAACTCACAACAAGATGTACCTTAAACTGGCAAAGTGAACTTCAAAAGTAGGAATGTGTTGAGGTGAAAAACAAGAATTCAATTTAAATCCACCTGTCTATAGTGAACAATTATTCACAAGAGAACGACATTTGAGACAGTGTGGGGGGATCTGTTCTTCCCAAGAGTGAATTGCTCAGAGAAACAACAAAAGACTAAAGAAATCCATAACAGATTCGACAAACCTCAGTTAGCACAGTCAGAATAAAGAGTGACCCAACATGGCTTCTTCGAAGCGTTCCAAAGAGAAAGCCTTTTGTTTCTCTAAAGAACATGGCAACATTTAAACAAAACAAAACACTTCTGGAACAATTTATTATAATGCTGAATTATTTGTCCATAATTGAATGTTACCCTGTTGAAACTAAACACGCTGCATGAGCACAAATGCGTCACACCACCTGTCCAGCATGGGTTGGCAGGGTTATGGTTTAGGCCTGTGTCGCAGTCAAAGGACACGGACTAACAGCTTGGCTGAAGCTGGTCATGAACTGGACAGTAATGCCAAATACACCAACAAATCTATAACGGAGCTGATGGCCTAGTCAAAGTGCAGACCTCAATCTGATTGAAAGGCAATGGTGGACCAACCAGAGACCCATGCAACCTCAAAGTCAAAGACGGCAAAAAACATCCAACATGTTGACGTAAGAGACTGGTGCACTCAGAAACTACCATTACCATCAAGTTATTACAATTATGATATAAATACTTAAAAATGAAGGGTTATTAAAACAAGTCTATCTTACTTAAGCAAATACTGATGGAGTCTACTCACCACATCTTTACTTTCTTGAGAACTTTGTTCCTGAAAGTCAAAGAACAATGAGACAAGTTAAAATCTATATACTCTGAACCAATTATTGAACATAAAAAATGGAGTTAAGTATTCAAATACTCTGAAATAATCACATGTTCCTAAAAAAAAAACCCACAAACCTCAATGTATTTCAACAGGATTTTACATGACAGTGTAACATGTATTAATACTTTAAGCTGTACTGTAAATAATTTAAGAAACTCAAAAGCAATCTCTCGAGAATTTAATCAGTCGTACTTTCATGTTTGACCTTGGGAACCCAGAAACACGGCAAAGCGAGTTGGTATACAGATCCCCTGAGATGCTCGCCAAACTAATACCTCACATAACCATACACATCAGAGTGAAACTATGGCAACACTTGCAGCTTGCAGGGTAGGAGCGGGCGGTGTGGGGGGCCAGGGGAGACAGCAATGACTTACAATGACAAGGAAGCAGCCATGCTGCACTGAGTGCGCAGGGGGGGAACTGCGTTACAGGCTTCACCTTATGCTAGAAAACCACGTCCTCACATAACACCACCCCAAATAGAGCAGTCGGACTATTGATTGGCCTCCAGAGCAATCAGCGCTTTTTATTACTGCTCTGCACAAAACAATGGATGCTATCTTCCTGCTCTCACACTGACACTGCATGCAATGGAGTGGCCATCTTTTTTTTCATTATTTTAAAATGGCATAGTCTCACCTGAATACTAATGCATGCGGCAGTGCTTTGGAATAGTACGTTTTGACGCGGGCGTTATTGTATTTCACTGGGAAGAGCACACGGGTGAAGCGGAAGAAAACTGAACAAATATCAGAAATGATTTAACCTGCTTTTATGATGATAAAATCCAGCATACTAGTTGGCTTTGGGAGACATTTAATTAGAAAATAAAGTGAATCTGTATTTAACTCAGTCTCTTTCTGAATACAAACCTACCAAGACGCAGCTGAATGCCAAAAATGAAAGGGCGAGAAACGAGAACATTAATCAGAGAAGCAGCCAGAAAGCTTACGGTAGCTCGGGAAGAGCTGCAAGACCCACGGCTCAGGTGGTAGAGTCTGGAGCACAACTACTAGTCTTGGACTTCTCTAATTTCACAGTTGGCAAGAAAAAAGGGATTGTTGAGAAGAAAAAAAAACCTTGCGAGAGAAAACCAAGAAATGTTTGACCTAGAAAAGCTTCAAGTATGGGAATGCTTTTATTCAGCATAAACAAGGAAGCTGGATAACAATTTATATGGAGCAGTTCTGGAATTAACCTGAGTCCTTCATCTTCCGACAGGAAAACGCTGAACATACAGGGAGGGCTACAGTGGATTTAAAAAACAAATCTAAATTTTAAATTTTCTATCCAGAGTCTGAGTTATTTTGAAACAATTTCAAGACTTGAAATAGCTAAAGTTGACTCTACAAAGTATTGAAGTTGTTGCGCTGGACTTGCTTAGAGGCATCTTGGTAGAGGGAGTGAAAACATGCATAACACTTTTCAGAATAATTGTTTTATACAAGCTTAGAAACCTGTGGATCATTTTCATTTCACCATGATGCACTACTTTGTGTTGCTCCATCACACTGCTGGTTGGATTAAGGTTCATTTTTTAAACCATTACTCTAAACTCTAGCAGCAGATCAAAAAAGATAACTACATCAAGATGCTTGTGCTTGTACTGACTAATATAACTGAGCTACATTATAAATGTCTGTGCCATCTTTCTGTAAGATTAAAAGGAAGCTGGTTACAGTGCATCCAACCTGCTGGGATCAAACACTTCCAGCTCCTGGAACATCTTGATCCCAGCTTTGACAGCGGTGTATAAACCCATGTTAACCATATGATCCACGCTATAGACGACATGTATAGGTGAGATGCAGGGAAGCCAATTTGCAAAGCAGAACTGTTGCTGCCGTGTATCCCACCTGTGCGCCACTTCTGTAATTGAGGGCATCTGTGTTTTGCTGCGTGGACTCTCAGCTGAAATGTGGCTCATTTAAGACTGTATTCCTTCCCCGTGTGATCAGGAGCGTTTATGTCTGTCACGACTGCAAAGTGAAACGCTCAAAATGAATCGTTCGCCTGATTTTTTAAAATATATATATTCCAAAGAGGAAATAAACTACGCTCACATGTTAAACTGAACATCCAGATCGGTGTGTGCTTACCGTGGGTAAGAGCGGCTCCATTTGGGCTCCTTGGTCGGTGATGTCCATCTTTTCCCTCTCCTCTTCCTCGGCCTCAGAATATAACCAGGTGGCGACGCTGCGCTCCTCCTCGGCAGACCGCTGCGTTGGAAAGCGACCCTCACTTGATGCTGGCGTTTTCTTCTTCTTCAGATTTTATCCTTCTCCCCTCCCCTACTGAGCATTCACCGGCCGGGTTTTCTCAGATGAAGGTAGCAAAGTGTTCCCGTCCTGGCCCCGCATCGTTTACGCACAAAGGAGGGGAGGCTGCGCTTTCCATTTTGAGCGCACACTTTTTATGCGGGGGTTTCTTCTGCCAGTGGGGGCTTATACCTCCATGTATTCAGTCGTGCATGTGAGCTACTGGAAAGGCGTTTTGGTTTCTAATTCAGCCTTTCACCAGAAGATTTAAAACACAGTGGGTCATGTGTGGATCATGGGTAATAAGACAGAAATGGAACAGAAAGAATAACAGCCATGTTGGCTGTTTGCATGACAGGGGAAATCCGCCAATCATAATGGCTTATTTTTCTAATGGTCGTTGTCAGCTCTTCGTGTTGGTTGTCTTATTATTTCCGTCAATATGCAGGCAATCTGCAGTCTTCTGTCAATCGCATCTCTGCTTCTTGTTGCGGCACGCAATGTTCCACTGGCAACTGGCATCCAAATCACCCCCGGATGCTGCTGGGTTCAAGTTAACACAATGGCGCCCTCTTCCGGTCACTTGTCAACCAAACCAAAATGTTTATTTTTGTTTTGTTTTGTTTTTTTACTGTTCATGGACAACTATAAGCAGACTTTTTTGAAGTGTGACATAGAAAATATGTTGAAAAGGGCGTTGTTGTCAGACGAGCAAACCAAGCCACATTTTTATGATTACTTGTGAAAAAATGTCAAAAACCATGAATAATTTTACATCAGCTTTTTAATTATGTGCTACTTTGTGTTGGCCTGTCACATAAATCCCCAAAGAACACAGTAAAGTTTGTGGTTGTATCATGACAAAGTGTGATCAATGTTAAGGCATTGTAGAACTGTGTGACTTAAAAACAAATAAGCACATCATGCATTCCCTATAAAACATGGGAATGCATGAAAAATGACCACTATGACTACAGTATGAGAATCATAAAGTTATTTGGACTTCACGGTCTTATTACCAAATAGTTTTTTTAGGTCTAGACTAATTTGGGGCCTACAGATGGCAACTTTCATGTTTTGTTGTTAAGAGAAAATATAGATAAGGAGTAGTACCCAGAATAGTTTTGTAAATAACCACACACCAGTGACTGACCTGTACATACATGAAGACGTCCAGTTAATTTTATAGTAGAGCACACAATGTTGAATAAGCTGACCACAGTTGATGATAAATCTCAATAATCCATTATCTAGTGTGTGTGGACAATGGAGTGGAAACGTTTACATACGTCTCCAAAGTACACAACAGGGAGAAAGGTCGTTTCCCCCAATTTCTGTTTCACGCACCAAGAAAAGCAAGGCTTGCTTCTGTAGTAAGATCCTAAAATAACTTTTAATTATATAATATAAAAGGGAATATGGTCCTTAACATTCAAATAATTGTCAGTTTATTAAAAGTAGAGTCTACTAGTGAGATACTTTCCAAAACCTGAAAGACATTTGATTACAGTAACCAATCAATTACAGTTATAGAGGGAACAATACTGTGATTTTTGCAGAAACCTGACTGAAATGGAGAAAAAAATAGAATATATGGTCAGATATCCTTTGAGCAGGACTTTTGCAAAGACGGATTTAGAGATTGGTCTGCAATTGTTTGAAATACAGAGGTCACTTTCTTGTTAGAGTAACAAGGACAGATTTCCAGTCCAAGGGGATTTCACTTAAAGTCAGGGTTAAAAATTACAGAGTAACTTATAATTTAAGTTGCCATCTTTAGGAAGAATGGTTTAAAATTACAGCACTCAGGACCTCTGTTATTGTCAAGTTAAAAACCTCACTATTGTCAATGGTTCTTCTACTTCAGTAAAATTAGAAAAGGAAGGATAAAGAGAAGACAAGGTAACATCCTGTAAATCTGCTTCTACATATGCATAAATAAAAACAAAACAGAAAACCATACAAAAAAAACAGCAACAAACTATGAATGTAATAACATCACTGAGACATACACAGTAGCAATAGGCAGCACTTATGTATAAAAGGTCTCTCTTGTTTTATTTAAAGGTATCAGAATAAAGGGGTTTGCATGCCACACTTTTCATATTTTTTGTAAAACCATTTGTGTACATATGCTTTCCGCCTAATAATGTATAATTTGTGTTGATGCGTCACAAAATAATGAAATACACTGAGGTTTGTAGCTTTAACAAGGTAAAATGTGAAAAAGATCTAGAGATTTGAATATCTTTGCAAAGCAGTGTTTGTAAACTCATGAAGAGATGTAAGCAGATGAAGAAATAGAGGGACTTTACAAATTTTGGTCAAAATAATAATCCATCCATGACGAATGGTTGTGTCATTAATTTGGAGTCATTTGGGCATCAGTAATTTGGGGTGGAAGTTTCCTTACAAGCTATGGGAATGTCAGTCTGCGGCTGGCATCAGCACCGAGGCTGTTGAGATGTCAGGATGTTGCTGCTGATGATCCGGATCCGCCCAGCTCGGCGTCACGGCACCGACAAGATGGCCGAGATTACGGGTCGAAAGTGAGGGAGGAAACAAAAACATCTGTGAGCTGCCCCCCCTGTTGAAGACGCCAGGTTTTAAGCGGTGCTGAGGACTGGTCGGGGCGGAGATATAGGCTGGGTGCACCCCGGACTCCGGCTCTTGTTCTTGCCGGATGCAGACACAGTGCGCTCCGCGGCGGCGCGCGCAAGGACCGTTTATCGGGTCTTCTGGGAGCTAACCTGCTAACCATGTTTGCTTTCTGACAGCATCGTTACTGAGACGTTGTACAATTACAAAGTGACACTTGGGCTCGTTCCAATATAAATAGCGGTTGCTTCTAAATAAGTTATCGGAGATAAGGTTAGTTACAGCAGCTCAACTTTCTAAAGCGACAAATTGGATTTAACGCTTAGCTAGCAGGTTAGCATGCTAACATTGCGGATTTCTTGTTTGCAGCTTCGCAGCTAGCATCTGCGTTAGCAGACGTCAGTTAGTGGGTTCAGCTGTTTTTGGACTCTTTGGGCTGTTCTGTGACTGTAAGGGGACTTCAGTGAGTGTTGGGAGGACGGTGGTGTCACAGTTTAACAGCAGCGAGAACTGTTCTCTTCAGATCTGGATAACCAGGAATCCTACAGGATTAATAGCGTTGAAAGCATCACAGCCGGGGCGATCTAAGCCCCCGCGTTACAGGACGAGGAGCAAACCCAGTCGCCTTCATCATGGCCCATTCTCCCGTTCAGGGTAACCTGCCGGGGATGCAGGTAAGAAATGTTTTTTAATAGGCTCGTTTTACTTTATGCAGGGGAGGGCATTAGAACATACTGTACACCGAGTCCCTGTTGAGGGTTAATAATGCTGTGCACCTAAACAGCTTAGTGAGATGAAGCGTTTAAGGACCTTAGTATGGCTCGGAAATTCTCACGAGACACCTCAGGATTTAAAATTCTAAAAATGCCACGCCATGTAATTGAAACCCCGAGAAATGTTGCACAGTGCAACATCTCTGGGGGACTTCAGGGGTTGTCAAGTCCAGTCCTGAATATTATTGATGTTCCGCTGATCCAGCACGCCTTGATAAAATTGTTTATTTGTAGGTTCTGTAGAACCTGATGACATGCTTAGGAAGTAATCCAGCCATTTCTAAAACCTGTGTTGGAGCAGTGGCTCATCTAAAACATGTAGGATGCTAGTTTTTGGATACATAAACATTTGAATTCCTCTTTTACTATAGCACGATTCAGAGGAACAAACTGTCTAAAGACGACAATTAAACCAGAATAAAGGGTACAACTGAGTCTGTCATTTAATCTCAGTAGGGATGCAGCTGTTCAGTTAAGACTTAATAGGGCTTCTTTTTTTTTAAGAAATTGGTGAGCAAACGGCATCAGACGGGTAGAGGGAAAGTTCTTAAGTTTAAAGCAGGATTGGGTTACATATTAAACCCTCAGAGCTGCTGAATTTATCATCTTTAAATAGAGTTCAGGACAACACTCAACCTACCAGACACGACCAATCACCTAAACCAGGTCTTCTCAAATTCAGTCATCTGGCTGTCCTGCAACTTTTAAATGCATCTCTGCTTCAACACACCTGAGTCAAACAATGAGGAAAACTTGACTACTTACTGAGGAGGTAATTAAGCTGTGTGGTTCAGGTGTGTTGGAACAGGGACGCATGCAAACCCCTGGTTTTAAATTGACAGTGCTGAACATAAATGCCTTTCTTAATGCTTTTTGTGGAAAATGTGTATTTTCTTTTCAGCAGCTTTTGATGTCTTTTCATAACAATGAGAGTGTCTCTTTTCAAAAGTCTTCTGCCTTAAAGTGGATGTAATGAGCATTTCTCTGGCCAAAAGAGGTCATAAAAGGAAGTTGTTTTTTGTCAGCGCCTACTCTAGTGTTTTCCACATAACAGCCTCTGGAGAGTTAAGTCATTTTAGTTCACTTCCTGTGGTACGCAAGTTGTTTTCTCCCCATTTCACTCTATGATATGAGTGCCACAGAGAAATAGCCTATAGAACATTGTGGAAAATTCATTTCCTGGTTCAGTTTTTCCATTGAATGTCATGTTTGAAGTCCATGATGGCTGTTTTATAGGTTAAGTTGTAGCCTTCAGCTGATTAGTGATTCTTTATACTGTCATCAACATACTAAAGGTTATCTAGGGATTAAACATAAAATGATAAATTTAGCAGTTGGTTTTAATTTTATTACTTTTATTTTGAACCTGCACGTTATCCAGTCATTACTCTTCCCCTTTTTACCTCTCCCGTGTCTCTCTCTTTACATAAACCAAGTGTTGCAATGAGTGAAAGAATGCCACCCTGCCAGCATTTCTGACTTACTCCCAACCTTTCTTTCATTCTGTTTATTATGATTTTTTATTTAAATCCACCTTCCCTCTCCCTTCCCCTTGCTTCTTCCCGTCAACGACCAGAATGTCCGAGTGGACCCCGAGGAGCTGTTTACCAAGTTGGAGCGCATCGGAAAGGGTTCCTTTGGCGAGGTATTCAAAGGCATCGACAATCGCACGCAGAAGGTGGTGGCCATTAAGATCATAGACTTGGAGGAAGCGGAAGACGAGATTGAAGACATCCAGCAGGAGATCACTGTGCTGAGCCAATGCGACAGTCCGTTTGTTACCAAGTATTATGGTTCTTACCTGAAGGTAGCCGCCTAATTACAAATTCACAATATCCTCCAGTAATTGTTTACATTTTTGCTACATCGTAGCCACATACTTTCATGTAGTTTAACTGAATTGTATGCGTTAGCTAAACACAAAATGGTGTGTAATAGTGAAAGGAAAGAGTATGTGGGCTGTCTCATGAAATCCAAATGTAGTACATTAATGTTTATGATTGTAATCATTACAAAGTGTGTAAAAAAAGTTAAACAAGTGGTTTTCCAAAGCACTGGACATATAGCACACTTTTGTTTTAGCTGGCATAGCAGCATCTTAAATGAGCTGATGGAATGAGATTTTCTTCCCTAACCCACTTCTTCCTTGTGAATAATCCCAAATTAAAAAAAGGATTAGCCTCAGATGATTTGAAACACCCACCTGACTACCAGACTCTTAATAGGGTCATCACAACTTATTCAAGTTTTCACTGGCTTGTAGGAAGTTTTGTGTCAAGAGTCTGGATTTGGGAGCCTGTGTGTTTTCTCCTTGCATGCAGCCAAGCAGTAAAGAGCTTCTGTTCTTTTTCTGTCTCCATCAATGCAGGACACAAAGCTATGGATCATCATGGAGTATTTGGGTGGGGGCTCTGCCCTAGATTTGGTAAGTGATTTTTCTGTTCACACAGAAAACGTCTACTTTGTTTGTCCTTTTCTTTTTACTGAAATTCAACAAAACTCAGATGGCAGATTAGTGACAGAGTCTAAAGCTATTTGCAGAGGTTTGTGCTTCAAAGACATTAGGAAGTTGTTACAAATAGGGCTGCATGTTGTAACCTAAAAAAATAAATAAATAAAAAGGGGTCTAAAGTATTGCTGCTTTAAGTTCCTAGCAAACCTAGAGCTCAAACATTGGGTAGTCTATGTAGTTTGGAGGGGAAAAAACTTAAACATTTGTATCTCAACTCTCAATTTCTAGCCAGAATTGAGAGTATCCTGCCCCTAGTGTTATGTCTTTGTCGCAGGAGGTTATATCCATTGCAAAGCTAGCTACTGATCTGAATGAAAGTGACTAGCATGCCTAGGCTGGTCATTAGTCAAAGTCAAAGAGGACTTTGAACAATCCAGATATTTTCTCTTTGAGTTGTACTTACACATGTCAATGACTTTGTTCTCAACTTGAATTTCTTTAGATCAGGGCATGGTGTTGCTTATTGGGATTTTATGTTTGGCCTACTTCATGTTGTCTGACATCTTCTACTTAAGTAGTTTTTTAACTATACAGGTCTGGTAATCTAACCGTAGTTTGGCTAATGAAATGGTACAAAAAAAAATAAATCACAGTTGAGTTAGGATTTAAAAACTGAAGATTTATCATATTTGTGTTGATATGGCTAGCTTTTTTCTATTAAATAGAAATATAATTTAAACTAAATTTTGTATTTAAAATTACTCTGGTAATCTTTGCCACATTGTTTTGTCACATTTGTCACATTTAGTTGTGACAAAAAAACACCAAAGCGGTGAAATCTGCAAGTATGCAATAACTTTTTATGCCCACTACTATTAATACATCCCACCAAATCCAAGCTAGCTTAGAATTTTATCTACACATATTGCCACCATTTAGTGAAACGAGTAAAGTTCCCGATGGCCATGTGTCTCTGTTTGTTTTCCTGTCACAGATGGAGCCCGGCGCATTAGATGAGACTCAGATTGCCA
The DNA here is from genome assembly GCF_001443285.1 of Poecilia latipinna. Lineage (NCBI taxonomy): Eukaryota > Metazoa > Chordata > Actinopteri > Cyprinodontiformes > Poeciliidae > Poecilia > Poecilia latipinna. The sequence continues at coordinate 135,696 of NW_015112681.1, read as the reverse complement.
CAATCCTCAGAGAGATCCTAAAGGGTCTGGAGTACTTGCACTCGGAGAAGAAGATCCACAGAGATATTAAAGGTAGCTGACTAAATGGCTTTAGAGAGTGCATACACGCGAATATCATATTGCGCATTAATGTTATAGACATCCACTTAAGCCTTCATTCATTATACAGTCTGCGTTTCACCTGAGAATTCTGTTTGATGCCAAATCGATGTAGACGGACAGCTTTGTAAAGACCAAGAGTTTTTTCACCGTTAACGCTCTCCGTTTGTCCACAGCTGCCAATGTGCTGCTGTCCGAGCAAGGAGAGGTGAAGCTGGCCGACTTCGGAGTAGCGGGCCAGCTCACAGACACTCAGATCAAACGGAACACCTTTGTCGGGACGCCCTTCTGGATGGCCCCGGAGGTGATCAAACAGTCCGCGTATGACTCTAAGGTGAGTTCAAACAGAGCAAGCCTTTGGCACCTGGAAAGAGTTACTCACTACTTTGAGTTGGTTTTAGGGCTGCAGCTAACAATTATTTTAGTAATCAATTCTATTGATTAAAAGGTTAAAAAAAAATTGGTACTTTCTGCAGATTTTTCAACTTACAACTAAAGTTTTAGTTCAGGGTAGCATATTTGCAAAGGTGTTTTTTTTTTAAATCTTTGTACAGTTTTGACTTAATTATTGCTCTGAGTATGTTGTTTCAGCAAGTTATCAATTAATCGCGATAAATTTGATTAATCGTTTTAGCCCTTGTTGGTTTGTGACAATACTAAATAAATCCATTGAAAACAGAAGGCATCAAGGGGTTTGCATTCTTGTGCAAGACACTGTATCATTTCAAAGCACTGCTGTTATTCCTATTTCTCCTGCGCGTTCCAGGCCGACATCTGGTCACTTGGAATCACAGCTATCGAGCTGGCGAAAGGCGAGCCGCCTCACTCAGACCTCCATCCCATGAAGGTGTTATTCCTCATTCCAAAGAACAACCCGCCCACACTCGAGGGCAACTACTGCAAACCTCTCAAGGAGTTTGTCGAGGCCTGCCTCAACAAAGAGCCCAGTTTTGTATGTAGTCTAGCATAATTCTGCATTATTTCTGTATGTTTTGGCTCATTTCTCCAGACTGCATTGCCTCACTTTCTTTTTTGCTCTTTCTGCAGAGGCCGACTGCCAAAGAACTGCTGAAGCATAAATTGATCGTCCGCCATGCGAAGAAGACGTCATACTTGACAGAGCTGGTGGACAAGTACAAGAGGTGGAAGGCTGAGCAGTCCAGAACTACAGAGTCCAGTTCAGATGAGTCGGACTCGTAAGTGTGCTGCCGTTTCAGCAGGAAATAAAGTTCATCCTTCATATTTAGTTTGAGAGCTGATCAGACTCTTTGCTTGTACTGATAATTCTTTTGAAATGTCGGTCCAATCAGAGAACAGGACGGCCAGGCGTCGGGTGGGAATGACTTTGGCAGTGATGATTGGATCTTCACCATCCGAGAAAAGGACCCCAAGAAACTACAGAATGGAGAGGGACAGTCGGGGGGGACGGACCAGGTCAGCTAATGCTTTTGTAAAAAGTTATTTTTATAATGCTCACAATATGAAGCATCACTGGTTTTTAATTTCTTTATTTCTTTCCTCAGACAAAAGACATTCCAAGGAGGCCTTATTCACAGAGCCTGACCACGGTCATTTCTCCTGCATTAGCCGAGGTGAGGATCCAACCCTCAATGCTCACTGAAAAAGTCTATTATGTAATTTAATGAAATGTAATATTTTTTTTTTTTTTTTTTTTTTGTTGCAAAATGAGACTATGAAATTAGGTTCATTTTTATTTAAATGGGTGTACTTAGACTTTTCATTCTACACAAGCAAAGGCATTTATTGGCTTTTACTGGTTATGGTTAAGTTAATAACATTTGCAGCCATTTTGTTCGACTCAATACTTTTTTCTTCACAGCGGATGGTTGTTTACAGGCAATTTCTGGTAAGCTTCACAGTGTCACACTGGGACATTACATACGTCACAAATAAACATCAGTGATTGGGTTACATTTAAAGCCTCAGCAGAGTCCACGCCTCCAGGAAGCAGAGTCCAGACCCTCTGGATGAAGCAAAGTGTAGAACAATGTCCGGCTGTGGAATATTACATTTTAATGTGACTTTTATGATTCAAGGGGCAGGAAGGACTGCTGGCCCTCGAGCATGTTCACGATATTAAATCTGTCTCTACGTGAGACACTTCTCTAGAGATGGAAAAACGACCAGTGGTAATTCTTTGGGGCACTTTAGGAGACTTTAATATCTAGGAGGAAAACATACGGTTCCTTCCTCGTTATAAAGTCACACAATGTGAGTTTAACGGGTATGGATACCCTTACAAAGCGTTTGAACTGGTTGGGTCATGCTTCCTCTTTGACTCCCACCTCAGCTAAAGGCGCGGCAGGAGCAGGTGAACGGGAACCCCCTGGTCCTGGACGAGCTGAGAGCGGCCATCCTGCTGGCCGAAGAGGCCTACCCTGGCATCTCCGATTCCCTGGTGGCTCACATGGTGCAGAGGCTCCAGAGGTAACCACTCTACTCATGTTCATACAGAATGCGGCTGAACATCTGCTCCGTTGTTGACCTTTTGTTTTACTTTTACAGCTTCTCCACAAGCAGAAGATCTTCCTCCTCCCCCTAGAGGTCGGCTCTCTACCCCAAACCTGCTCTCCCAGGTCCCCACATCCCATCAACACCCTAGCCAGGTCAGAGGGTTAAACGTTGAGGGTCAAGTCATTCAATACCAGCTGGCTGCATTTGACCTCCATGTGAGGGGCGCTAACTTAGCCTGTTATTTAAAAAAAAAACAAGAAAAAAAACAAAAAAGACTGAACTCCAAAGTGGAGAACAGAAACACTTTGCAGAGCTTCTTTTATCCATTACTGAAAGAAGATGTTTGGAAGCTACGATGGTGCAGCAGGGGGAAAAAGAAAAAAAAGACTCAAAAGTGAGAGCGACCAGCTGCAAAAGAAAAACAAAAAAAAAACAGCAATAGCCAAGTCTGTCCTTGGGCTTTTGCACATGTGACACTCCTCATGCCTCACACAGAGTCTCTGCATGGATTTTGCTGGATGAGGAGCTGAAAGTCTCCCTTCAGACCCTCCCCGTTCTCTAAATGCAGGCGTCATATCCCCAGAACCTATGAGAGCATGCTCGATGAACCTGCAGGGATGTTATCCAAGTTTAAAAGCTGTGTGTGTGTGTTTGTGTGTGCGTGCGCATGTGTGTGTGCGTGCGCATGTGTGTGTGCGTGTGTGTGTGTTCGGTTTCATTTGTGAAACTCCCTGTTTAGGCAAATTGCAGCATTCTTAAAGAAACCTCAGGTAAAGTGCTTTAAGTGGACTTTGTCCTCCGAGGCAGGAGGGGGCGCCATGCTGTACATGATTACAAGTTATCATTGCGGAAAATAAATCACTGTGTACAAAATGGTCGATGCGCATTTTGTAGATACTGATTAAAGACAACGTAGGTATTTAAAACATCTCAAAGGTTACTCTGACAGAAAATGCCTTGCCTTTTTCAGCGTCCTAGCATTCGTCGCAGATTTAGTTGGTTTCGTTTTTCACATGGTGGCAATTTTTTTTTTTTTTTTTTTTTTTTTTCTTTTTTTTCAAGCGACTGAGTTTTAGTGTTTCATTTCAACATCCTACAGAATCATTAAGTTAACTTTGTGTAGAAGAAGCAGAAGGAAAAAAACCTCTACCTGTATTCATGTTTAGGGAACTGAAAGACTTTAGGACTAGAATAAAAGGTAGTGGACTGTTACAAGGGAGGAACCACATTAAACTGATACCAGTTGAAGTATTTTCTTTTTCTTCAGTTTAGCAGTATTGAGAAAGTAAAGTGGAAATGAGGAAAAACTGGCAAAGAAAAGTAGGCAAGGGCCGGCATTGGATGGTTATGGTTGCCTTTAGTATTTGAACAAAAAAAATCCAAACAAACGGAAAAGAAAGTTATTCCTAGAGGGTTTTCTAGTTGAAAACAAAATTATATAAATAAGCTAGTTGACCAGCAGTGCAGGAACTCTGTGCTCCATAGACAACACCAGACGCTCTCCCTTAACTTGCATTAAAATGACTTTTTACAACCTAGAACCAATCTGACGCAAAATTTTAGTGGTTTGGAAACCAGAACTTCCAGTACCAGCCAGTGTCTGACCACAAGAGCTCAAGCGCATCATTTATTCTGGCCAAAATCAAGCCTAGTTGCACAGTTTAACGTCATCCTAGTCCATCTTCACCTCTTGCTATAGAAGTGCCATGTCCTCTCTGACGCTTTCACTAGTAGTATGATTTGCACCTTTTTTTTTTTTTTTTTCGTTTTTCTAATTTTCAGATCCGTTTTGTGCACTTTGAAAGTGTTGAGTATTTAAAGACTCCTGTAAGAGGAAGTAAAAAATAAAAATAAAAAAACAACAAACAAAACCAGTTGCTAATAGCCATGTTTTACTATATATATGTTTACTTAAGAGTTCCAGAATTTACTACTGTGCTATTGCAGCAATAATGTTGAGGAGTCGCATCAAGATGCACTTGTCAAAACAGGGATTGAGAAAAATTAAGAAATATCCAATATTTTTATAACAGCAAAGAGTTAAGTATGGAAATATGGAATGCTTTATGGATATGGGCATCTGCCTCTGGCAAAAAAAAAAAATCTATACCTTTCAGAAAAAAAAACATATGCTACAGAAATAACAACAAAATGTGTACATTTGATTTCCTTTATTATAGCTGATGATTTATAGTACTGTATATAATCTTTGCTTGTGTCATTTGAAAATTCCCAAGTTAAATGTAAGCTTTTAAAGTGACATGAGAAATAAAGATCTAATGCTAACTGAGAACTTTGTTTGGTCTCTTTGCTGTGCATGTATAAAAGAGTGAATTCTTTTACATATGCACAAATAAAGAAGCATATTCATACACTTTCTCATTTTGTTTCATCACCACAAACATCCTTTTATTTTGGGGGACTTTTATCATAAACAAAGCAGCACATAAGATTTTGATTTTATTAGCATGATGTATGTGCACTCTTTATTTCTTTCTTTTTTTTTTTACAAAACAATCTAAAAAGTGTGGATTTGTATTTATCCCCACAGCCACCACCAACTTAGTAACATAAACATACTTTGACAGGAACTATTTTTTTGTTCTATTGTACTTTTTAGGCGTCATTGTTCCTTTGGAAGATGAACTAACATGTCTTTAGCCTGTAGCTGCATTTCCATTGACCATAAAATTACGCGAATTAGAATTACAGAAATAAATCTGCTTAATGGAAACACGCCAATTTCGTAGAAAATCCCCCACATTTATCAATAAAGGTTTTTGTGCTAGGATGAGGTGATTTTGCAGTTGTATGGAAATTAGTGTATTTCACAAAACTGCAATGGAAACGTGGCAATTGTGAAATTGTGGGGGTGTTTATGTTAGTGGAATATTGACAGTTTTGTGCATATCTGTAATGGAAACGCAGAGACAGCGTTTCATTCAGGATCGTCCTGTATTTGGCTCACTTTACATTTCCATCAATTCTAACGTCTTCCTATTTAAAAGCATCACTGCAGCATAAAGATGCCACTACCATATTTTATGGCGTGGATGGTCTGCTAAGGGTGACGCGTATGCAGTGTTTGTTTTCCTTCGTGTCCAGCAAGTGCAGTTTTGTCTTACCTGCCTGGAGCAGCACTTCCCATCCCAGCAGGAGACGATGTTGGATGAAAATGAAGCAATAACAACCAGCAACTCAAAATACTGCACCAAGGAGAAACGTAAAACATAAAATAAACACCTACATTTTGTAGCCTAATATTCAGCTAAGTATACAAATGCTATTTGTGGAGCAACTGTGAAAATTTTACATAACTGATTTTTAGAGATAGACCCATTCAAAGTAATTGCAGTATAAATTGGTTAAAGGCCACAAACTCATGCTCACATCCATTGCACTTGAAATGCTTGCTACAGCACTTGTGAAAGCCCATTTTATTCTGTCGGTTTCCCCAAATAATATTTACAGAGATATTACACCTGAATTTTTATTTGCACTCTAAGCAGAAACAAAGTGTGCATGTAGTTTGACACCAACTTAGCTAACGGAATAATATCTATTCGTTTGGTGTATTCAAACTTATGCATTCAACTGTATGACATCAAACTAAAAAAGGAAAAAAAACTGTCATATTTAAGTTTTTGACATGACTTCTTTGAGGAACATTTATGTGACAATTTGTGAAGTTATTTTGCATTTAAAACTTTGAACAGAAAATGTGTGTAGGAATTAAGTTACTGTTAACCAGACAAATATATTTTATCTTGTCTCCAAGCCTGGTCATGAAATGGGCATTTAAATATGGCACTCTAAATCTCTCTAAAAAATTATGAAATATTTATACTGCATATAATATTGTATCCCATGTAAAATATGAATTTTTGATGCCTATGCTCCTCGTTTTCTTTTTTTCACCTGTAAGGTCACACCTACAGCTCTAGCTAATCACTGAGAGCAAACGTCACATAGCTATACCGCGTATTTCCAAGTGTCCGCCATGCTTGTGTTTTGCTATTACCGTCATATTTCGTCCTCTTCGTGACTTTCTTGATAATAAAATCCAAAGAAACGGTTTCAATTCATGAAGACGTGGTTTCTTCAAATTTTCACGGCTTAGAGCAGATAAATGGTTAGCCTACACCTCACCCCGCGTGAGCTCAGTTTGATTAGAAGCCAAGTCTCCTCACAACCAATCACATTCCAGGAAACCTCAGGTGTGTTGAGATGGAAAAATTGCTGCAATTCTCCATATCCCCTAGGGGCTCCGTAGTAATCTGTCAGATTTTACCTCTAGATATAAAATCTGTGTCATCATAACGAAAAAGTTTATTGTTTTAACGAGATATTGATCCAGAATTAATTTCTTAGCTCTGCCAGGTAAACACTTATATAGTTAACAGGTGTTTGGACGGTCAAATTGGATTGCTTTCCAGCGTTACCTGAAGTACAGTAAGCGCCTCCAAAAGCTCCACCTGGCGTTTATTTGGCGTCACTACACGTTTAATAAAAGCCAGCGGACATTTTATAGGCGCCGCCTGGCGTTCAAAAAGTACACCACCATGGATTTATTAGATACCTGAGCTTGATTAGAAACTCCGAACTATGATCTTATTGAACAGCTCTCATCCAATCAAGTCAGACCTTCCTAAGAATTCACTGACCCTCACTACACACACAAATTTCCCGTGGATGCATAGTTAAATGTATACATGTAAGTTATTTATATTTAGAGCTCCACCAGATTTGCCAAATGTTTCAAAGGACATAAGAGGACGAGGCTACTATAAACCACAATCATGAGTTGCCATATTTCATCCAGCATTGAATTTTTAGACTTCTGTAAGTTGATATCTGTATCTTTAACCCTTCATGAACCCTCTGTTGCTTATTGTTGAGTTTTGTTGGTGTATGGCGTCATTGATGAGCCAGAGTTTGTCCATGTTTTAGGCTCCCTGTTGCTGTTAGCACAATGTGTTCAACAGAAATTCATTGAACATCGATCACTTCACGGAGCAGCACCCACAACAAAATGGCAAACTCCCACCTAAAATCTGTTGGAAAAAAAAAATAAAAAATCTGGTGCCACCACTAAATCAACCATTTTAAAACAACAATGCACAAGATGTCGTTCATCTTAGTTTCCAAAGTGTAAACATTTTAATATGTCTGGATTGGCCTCTCCAATTAGACACATCCAGATCTAATTGAAACTCATCTCCATGTCTAATTTAACTCAATCTGTTCTAGCTAGTTGGCTAATTCAGTCCACCCTTACAACTGTTTGACAGCCTAAAAACTGGGTTTCTCTACATAAAATGTTGAATAATTTCCACAGCAGTCAAGAGATTTTTACTAAATACTCATTTTAATGCACATTAGATTTTCTTTTCTTTTATTACAGAGAGTGTCTTTCTAACATCTTTCTCACAGACTCTGTTGACCAACCAGGGCACAATGGAGGATTTCTAGCCAAGTAGGAAGCTTTGGGTGTTCATCACCATCATGACATATATGGAAGAGTCATAATAGTTTTCTACAATACATAAAACACTGTTAGGAAATAAATACAAATATTGGAATGTTTTTGGGGTAATTCCACAAAAGACTGGTCAGAAATTACAGTCAAAGCAAACATCATCTTCAAAATAGCATATTCTCTTTAGATTTTAAGCTGGGATCTGAGAACTGGTCCTAGTAGAATCCTACACTAGAACTGTCCATCCACTGTTTTCAACCAGCTTCAGATCCTTCATGCCATCCTGGTCATACTCTATCTTTATGTCTCTGTGATAAACATCACAGACACTCTTAGACATGACCAACAGAACCCAGAAGGTTTCGTATACGTAAAGCCAGAAGCCGGAAGAGGTCTTGATTTAGAAGTTGGTCTGTGAAGTTTCTTCCTCATCGGAGCTGGAATTAGAGCTCTTTCTCCTTTTCTCGTTGTGGTTCTCAACCATGTCCTTCTTGGCCACTTCTAAGTTCTTCTTCTTCTCATCTTCAGGCTCCAAGTTCGCAAAATTGCCCTCTATCTTTGCCGGATCGATGTATGTGTAGAAGTAGGCCATGATGGCAAAGATTATGCACACCAACACCAGCAAGGCGGCGAACAGAATGTATTCAGCCCACTGGTAAAGAAAGACACAAGAGTTTATTGACATTCCAGAAAATATATGAATGTGTATGGATTTGTTTTCCACTGATTAGTTGAGAAACTGACTTTGGATGACAAGTCTGAACCTCCTACTATAAAGAGATGTTTAGATTGTCGTCAGAGGAGTTTCGTTGGAGTTTTCAGGAGTTCTTCATTAAGTTTAGTCAAGGCCAATAAGTGTAGTACAAGAGGAGTTTTTTGTTTGTTTTTAAAGAAAAAAAATGGTATGTTTATAAATGTATTCTTATTGAAACAAAATCACTTAAATTAATATTAAGTGTTTAATTTTTTTTTGCATGAGACTATGCATTAAAAACTAAATTAAGTTTTTCCATAGTTGCCAATGTATGTAAATGCTGCTGTACAGGGTTTCTGCAGGTTTCATCAACTCAAATGTAAGACTTTTAAAGACTTCTTAAAGACTATTATGAATAAAATTTGTGGCAGAAATGCACAAATGACGATTAATTGGCAATAAATTAGCACTTACCCATGATGGACGTAAGAAAGTCAGCTAGTTGCCTATTGAGGCCTATCATTAGCACCTAATTATTGCTAGCCTCACCTGCCTCGAGTCAAATTTCAACCTTGTCAAGCCTGACAGAAAAGTCCAGTAAGAAAAAAAAAACTACATAGAATATATGAAATTAAACAGTTCTGTCACAACCAAATTTAAGACCAGTGAGTAATGTATTTAAGGTAAACTTGCATTTTTTTAAAAGATAAAATGAAGACATGTTAAGACCTTAATTAAAGATACTTCAATTTAAGTCTTTTTAAGGCCTGCTGTGAAACAACAGTGTCCTGTTTTAGTTTATGTGAAAACAGGTCCAGTAGATCATAGAACAACCTACTAAACCTGGCAAGACCTGGGATTTTATGTCCTACAACAAAACTTACATGTTTTTAACATTAAAAAAAAAACTAAGTGAAAAGAATTTTATTGTTAACGCTACGTTTCTTTGGAAACTGTCAGCTGAAAAGCAAGTATAACTAATTTCATTTACAGCCTTCTATCAGATTAAAGTCAGTAAGAAGAACAGGGAACCTTCTGCTCACCTGATCTGGAAGTGTGGCAGCCTCTGCAACAATCAACACAATGATGTTTCCTACTGCAACCGTTAACAGCCAACCAGCCTGCAGCACTGCCTTCATGTTGGAGGGAGCCTGAACAGCAGAAATGTGTGTATTAAGGCATTATTCTTGGACATTCCCTGTTTGTTTCCCCATCATTTTCGTAAAAATGAGCATTTGTTACCTGCGAATATGAGAACTCCAATCCTGTGACGGAGAACACCACCTCTCCTGATGTCATAAGAAAGTACTGAGGAATCTGCCAGGCCATGTGGATGGAGTTGGCCTTGATATCCTCCACCTCCTTGATGTGCTGTCCACACTGCAAAGCAAATAGAAATTAGTTCAGTCAAAAATAGTAAGTCACAGCTATTTATCTTGCACAGGTTGGATTTAAAAGTTACATTTTCTTCAAGTGTGAAGGTTGGTGGGATGATGAAAGTGTAAGAACTGCCAAAGCCAAATTCTCGACTGAAGACACATTGATTTCCAGCAGCATTTTTGATCAAGAACTCAGCCCTGTCACAACAAAATCACCAGTTAGAGGAAATAACTTTCTTTAGAGGGATTATACGTAGCGGTCAAATTAATCAAACTTACGTTCCTTGTGGTACATCGACGTATGTGGACATGTTCTTGCTAATGATGTTCCCAAAACCTTCCTCTCCCACTGTTATGTTCAAAACCATGCCAAAACCATTAAAAAATCTGAAAGGTACAAAAAACAGCACAATTAATACAGCAGTTTAGGAGTCCCACATTCACTCTTCAAAAGATTTTGATTTCATGATGAAGATTTTAGGTTATAATATTTCTTAAGAAAACTCTCTGGCTCAATCTTCTTCGATTCCAGGTTCTCCCGGCAGACCGCGAGTAGCCACAAAGAAAACAACAATGAGTGCAGACGTCACAGAATTACAAAGTTTAATCCAATAGAAGACAACGCATAAAATTACAATAGAAACTGCAGAACAGAGACATACATTCATTTACCTGAGACAAATGGAAAAGAAGAAGGAAGAAAGAAAAGCAAAGACGTGCAAAGACGTCTTTGGAGAATTGCGAGAGCAAATCTGATTTGCTACTCCTGTGTAGAAAGTTTTATAGTAAAGGCGTATTCTTGTCTTTAATTTATTCAAATAAGGCGTACCTTTGCTCATCCAACCAGAAGCTGTTTCTGACCTTTTTAAAACTCCTAGCAAGTCACGATCTAAGACCATTTGTCTCCATTGTTTAAACTAAGTGGAAGCAGAGCCTCTCCTGAACTCCTGCTGTTTTATGGCTTTTCACAGATCAGTGTGAAAAGCTGGAACTTCTCCTGATTGTTTTCCCACACAGATAAAGGGCAGTTCAAAAGATCTAGCAAACCATCTGCTGTAACTACAGGTAACATAAAGGTCAATAGGGCAGAATAAGTTACTAATTTTAAAACTATAATTAGGCTATTTCAATCAAGACATGTTAAGTTTTAAAACTAGCATATTTTAAATTCATTTTCTTAACATGGGCTATAGATGAACCGAGGCTGATTGACTAAATCTGATAAAAGATTACATTAAATTTCAAAGTTAGACTTAAATATTTGCAATGGGTGGGCAATCCTGGTCCTCGAGGGCTGATGTCCTGCAACTCTTGGATGTCTCCCTGGTCCAACACACTTGAATCCAACAGCTGAATCACCTCCTAAGTGCAGTCAAGTTCTCCAGAGTCCTGCTAGCGACCTCATTATTTGACCCACGCGTGTTGAAGTTGAGATGAACCTAAAAGTTGCAGGAGACCAACCCTCAAGGTCTGGAGTTGCCCACCCCTGTGCTAGCAACATGTCCAGGATGTACCCTACCTCTTTCCCAGTTACCGCTGCAGATACAGTCACCAGGCTAGCTTAACTGTTTCTTTCTGTTGCTCAACAAAAAGGAGCAACAGGTCATGCATGACCAACTTTTATTGTCATACGATAACAAATTGAAACCGACCTGATGGCGTTGGCTCCCTCCTCTGGCTTTGCAACAACATCGCCAAACTGTAACCAGAAAACATTTGAGAACAAAATCCATGTGGCTGTTTCTGGGAAATGTTTGAAATAAGGATACATGTGATTTTGATCTGACTTTTACGCTGACCTTTATATTCCTTATTCGTCCTGCTTCTTCAAGAATGACAAGAGTGTTACGAGTGCCATCTGGTAAGCTGATTAAAACAGGGGAACCAGTATCTATTTTCAGCTCAAATTGACGACCATATGTATAGTAATCCTCGTTGCTCTGTGGGAGAAAACAGAGGACTTTATCTTATCTTATCAAAGCTAAGGAGTTTATCTAACTGTGGTAGCCAAAATGTTAATTTTTTTCCACTTTGTATAGTCCTACCTGAAAAGCCTCCAGTTGGAAAGTATAGTTTCCAGCAGTGATATCTATGGGTCGGTCAACCATGTTGATGAACTTAGCTTGCTGCTCAGTGCTCGATGGGAAATCAGGGAGGGATGCCTGGAAAAGGGAGAAACCATCCTTCATGAGCTGAGCTTCGTCTTTGTTAAATATTTTGTAATTCATTTTCACTTACATCAATCTGGAGCTGAACCAGGGCAGCAGCCACAAACGCAAGTGCAGCGAGGAACATCCCCACAGTCATCCGCCTCAAAGGACTGGAAAACAGAATCAAACACATTCATTCAGCCACTGAAACCACGGCTCACAAGAGCTAAGAAGTGGAAAAGATTATTAAAAAAATGACTCCTCACGTGAAGTTTAGTTTGCATTTAGAAATGAGAGGGTAGATTATGAAGTCCACAACAGGGACCATGATCAGAATCAGGATGGGGTTGACAGTCTGGTGGGGATGGAAGAAGGGAGGGTCATAAAACGGCTGCAGTTTGATTCAATCAGTTCATGTCAGCAGTGGGGCGATGTTATCACCGGTAGAGTCTTACCTGCATTTGGTCAGGCTGGATTACCATCAAACCCTGTTGAAGAGAAAATGATCTCCATTTAGCAATCTTCACTTCCATGGGGTGGGAGATTAGGAGTTGAAGAGCAGAAAGAAGAAAACTTACAAAGTTACCGTCCATCGTGGTGGCCTGGAGTGTCCATCTTGAACCCTGCAGGACAAACAGTTCTTGTTTAGATTGTGGTTAATTACCAACTGGAACGTGTCAAGGCATATCGAGGTTTACAAAGATACAGTTTCAGTTACTATGTTTAAAAAATCTAGGATTTTAGTCACATACCTGTTGGTCAAAGAGAGCCCAGAACATGGGCAAGGGGATGTAAAGGAACAGAACCTTCAACACCATCTTCACCTGGGCAATAAGGAGTTTCTAGAGCAAAGCAGAGAAGATCACAAAAATGAATTTCTCTCTGTTCGGCTGCTCATTTTTTTTTTATTAATTTTTGCACAGGCTTCCTCCTACGTCATATTTCTCCTCGGCCCAGTCCATCCAGTGTTCTCTCTTTGGGATCTTGGAAGATCTATTGCGATACCGGTTCTTGATAGCAAACTGCAAACACACGAGAGACCTTTCAAATGTAACCAGAAGCAAATGTAATGCTGAAATGAAGCTTAGTTGAGGAGGAACTCACAGAGATGCATTTGAAGACTTTCACCATGATGTTTCCCGTCGGTGCCGTTTTGTTGTACATACCACTTCCGACAATGAAGATGACTGGAAACGAACAAAACGTGAATTATAATAGTCTTGTTTTTTTCCTGAATTCACTGCTTGATTGTCATGACTGAAGCTCAAATGAAGATCTTACCCAGAGAGACCACCATGAGAGCAGCAGGGACCCCGAAGGCCAGAGGGTAGCACTGCTGCTGAGTGTGAATCCCACATTTCTGAGCTGGAAATCACAGAACACACACATACAGTCAGCCTCTGGTTGTGGTTAATTGGTGTATTTTAAGGACTGTGTGATGTTTCTGAGATCGAGGCCTGCCTCTGAGGATGGGGGTGATGACAGTGGACAGCAGGCTGCCGGCATTGATGGACAGGTAGAAGATGGAGAAGAAGGTGCTTCTCTGCTTGTCCTGTTGGACGTTTGAGAAGAGATTTTATGCTCAGAACCATACAAAGAACCACTAATATCTAAAATGTGCTAATATTGATTTCTCTTTACAAAGTAGTTATGTTTTTTTTTTTTTACTTTAAAGCAGTTCTAATTTAAAATTTTAATTTTCTGTAGATATATTCAATCATTACTGTTATACATGCTCTAAAATATCAGTCTCAGTTAAATTTTACACTATAGAATGGAATTTTGGACAGTATTAAAGCTATTTAGTGTAGTTTGAAAATGCGTTCAAGAATCCAAAAATGTTTAAATATGGAATTGATTTTTGTTAAAGACAATTTAGCCTAATCCTAAGAGAACCTAACATAACGACTGGAAGGATTATGGCTTCTATGATGATAAATTTGCCTGATGTTGTGTCTCCACTTTGTCTCTATGTCATTGAGCAATCTTGGTCCCTTACCTTGAACTTGTAATAAAGCCCGTAAATAAGCTGCGTATGTTAATAAACAACTAACGGGGGATAAAGCAGAGATAGAGAAAGTGCTGACCAGGTGTGGCTGATAATTGACGAAGGCATCTGTACAAAAGGGGAAGGGTCAGTTCTGGTGTTTCCCTTTAACTGTATTGCATAATGTGCATATGAATTGATTGATTTGATCAGAGCACCTTTTTTCAAATGGAAGGATTTCTTTATTTTTTTTGTTGTTGTTTTTTGCCAAGTCTTCCCAAAAAACAAAAATCCAAAAGTTATCCATATCCGTGGAAGAATTGCATCCCCACAGCATGACGGCACCACTACCATGTTTCACGATTGGGATTGTATATTCAGATGTGGTACATAGTGTTTTGCATGTAAGATTCTGAACATAAATATCAGTAAATTCAACACAGAATTTACAGTAAAGATACTGTATTTAAACTGTAATTTAATACAGTTTAAAATACCCTATTAAAATAATGCAGTTTAAAATTCCGTCCATTTTAAATTGTATTAAAATGAGCAGGGGTTTTTTATCTGTATTAAAAGGCAGTTTGTTTTTTTCTCACAATAACTCTTTTTGTTTTGTAACATCTAACCTGATCTTCGTTAAATTGGTCCCCTCCAAAGGCAGCCACACAGGGTTTGATGCCTCCGGTTCCCAAAGCAATGAGGAGTAAGCCCACCATGGACAGAGCTCTGGGAGGGGGGGAGGGAAAAACACTTTAAACACACAACAACTTCTGGGTCATTTTACTGCGTTTCGTTCTTCAGCTTACACGTGCAAGGTCATGTTGTCAGGGGTGCCGTCCTTGTTTCCATCTGTGATGTCATGGATTGCACTGACGGCCATGATGACCTGCCCCACCGCGTAAACAATGGACAGGTAAACAATGGTCCTGTGCAGAAAGAGGGAGGGGGGGGGGGGAGATACAAGGCAGTTTTATGTCAACTAGATACAGATTAATAGCTCACTATCTGAGGCATCCTGAAACTGTTTCATCTCTCTTTATGATTGGATTAATAAATTACATTATCACTAGATATGAATTGTATCTGCTTGTGTTGACGTAACATTTGATATAAGCCTGTGTTATGTCGATAAAGTGAGTTAAAGTCATTTCATTTAGCCGAGCTGGAATGAATGGAAATGAATTGAGCTAAACCAAAGTAAGAGTGGATTTAAATAAGCTAAATCAAGTAAAATTTGATTAGCAAGCAGGAGGAAACGGGAACTGTCAGGTGACTCACTTAAACTTTCCGAGCCACGAGTCAGCAATGATGGCCCCCAGGATGGGGGTCAGGTAGCAGAGAGCCACAAAGGTGTGGTAGATGGTGGTGGAGAAGTCATCATCCCACTTCAGGAAGTACTTGAAGTACAAAACCAGTACAGCTAAAAAGGTGATATAGATGAGTTTAGATTAGGAACAGTCTTCCTTTATTGATTATTTCAGCTTTATTTAGACTTAGCATATATTTTATATTTGCATGGCTACATTCAAATATAACACAAAATGGTGTATAACTATCAATGCTACCAGCTAATGTATAATGGCTTATGATGGATCCACAAGTACAATTAAATGCAGTATTGGCAAATTGACATTCTGGTAGGATTTGACTGGACACTTCGTTACATTATATTTTGATCATAACAATTAGTTGCTATATTGCAAACACTGAAATCTGCTTTTTATTCATTTGTATGACGGGGTTTTTTTTTTTTTTCAATTTTTTTTTCCTAACAAGCTCACAGTAAACTAATCAAGCCATTAAATCGATCAATTAACCAAGAACAAAAAACAACCCTTATTTGCAGTGTACCCACAGTTGGAAAGAAGATGCACACAGCAAACAGAGATGTTTAAAAGTGGAAGGAGCTATGCTTCAGTAAACACGGTGTGTCTTCCTCCTACTGAACTCACCTCGCATGCCATAGTAGGAGAAGCGCTCGCAGAACTCATTGACCACAATGAAGAAGATGCTGAGCGGGTAGCCGAATATAGTGACCTGTTTGAAACAAAACAGGTAAAGTGAGACTGAGGCGGCAAACCGTCAACGTGAGAGAACAACAGTGGACACCGCTGTGGCTTACACTCTTTCTTTTGCCCATCTTCTTTTCTTTATCTGCAGAAAAAGAACGACACGAGTGACTCTGGGAATCTTTAATTTAGACAGAAATCAAGCACAATAAGTAAAAAAAAAATGAGTTGAATTGATTTTACTTAGAAATGTAAATTGCATATGATGAATGCATTTACTGTAGAAGGAATAAAAATGGAAAAAGAAAACAATAAAAAGAGTTGATCTCACCTCCCATGGCTGCAGCTGTGTCCCATTTCAGTTCCTAGATCAGATCTTTCAGTTAAACAGTGGACACAAAGAGAGATGAGTGGTCCAGATCCGAGGCGCCAACACTGAATCCCAGCCTGACCTGCACCTTATCTAACCTCCACTCATCCTCCTGGACCGCCCACCGATGGTGGACTATGGATATCTCTTCCAGTTCCCCTCTCCACAGTTTCCCAGCATCTTTATCAAAGCCATGTGTATATGTTGGAGGATTATTTTACAACTGCAAAAAAAGAAAGAAAAAAAAAAGCTCGGGAGCAATAAACAGATTCTGCTTTGTAGGTTATTTGTCTCCGTCAGGAGAGATGATAACAGCAGCAATCTGTGTGCTATTAGATATAATAAAAACGCTGATTATTTCTATCTAGTCATAACAGCAGGAAATGTTAAAGACACCAAAGATATATGGACTGTCTGCAGAGTTGCTTCTACTTCGGTTCTCAAATATATCCAGAATTGTAAATGTTAGAATAATATCCAACAAAAAAATATATATCAACAAGCATTTCATTTTTCACATTATAAGCACAGACTGTGATATATGCATATGGAGTTTGTCCACTCCATATGCAGCTTCCATTGAGAATCTTTGACCACTTTCCAAGGAGAGTATTCAGGAAGGCGGACACTAATGTCAGGGCAGTGAAGTACCAAATCAAGGTATCCACATTGAACCCTGTGAGAATAAAACAGTTCAAAATGTCTAGTTAAGTTTCCAACTTTCAGATCCGTAATCTCTGAATGCTCGACTTGGTATTGTTGGTTTAATATTTAAAAGAGAGAGCTTGGAGGAAAAAAAAAGTCTTATATCAGGTTTTATTTATTTGTAAGTCTTAAACATATTTACAGGCACTGAGTAAAAATGTTTTCCATTTAATTTAAGCTCACAGATAATAAAACAAATCTAGATTACATACAAAGAAACGGCTGAATATAAACCCGCACACCCTCGTCCTGGTTTAGGCTTTAGTCTGTCATCTTTGGCAAGGCTGTCCTTTTGTCCCCGTAGGTAGCCTTGGTAACAATGAATTATTGCACTAACTTTTCAATAAAATAGGTCAAAATATTGTGATTCACTTGGCTTTAGACAGGTTAGGTTATGTACAGCTCCACTGGACTAAAATAGAAAATTGATTTCTGTTTTTTTTTTAAATCAAATACAAAATTCGTCTGCTATAATTGGATGTTACTGGGGATTTTTTTTCTTTCTTTCTTTTTTTTTTTTTAAAAAGCTATCCAAAAATACTGAGTAACATTTGACCAGTAATAGATGTACAGTTACAACAGTAGATTTTTTCTCTCTCTCTCTGCATTGTAAAGCTGTCTGTACACAACTGAGAGCCTAAGAAATACTGAAGTGGAAAGAATCACTCCAAAGAGAGGAAAACATCATGTGTTCAGTTGTTGCATGCTTGTTCAGACGTCGTGCCGTTTATGTTTTCCCCACATACAAAACAAAATGCGACAAAAGAAGATCTGTCAAAGTGTAACATAAAGTCTCCATAGGAAACAAGAGAAGAATTTGTCTGTAAATTTGCCCCCAATTTCATTCATAGGTAATCTGATTGATGATGGAGGTCAGGTGTGACGCGACCTTCTCAGAGGACGGTGGTTGACCCCTGGGAGTTGGCGCTGCTGGGTGTGCCGCTGATGGCGTTAAAGATGCCCATAGAGTCAGACAGGGTGCTCCTCGTACCGTCCTCCACCGGGTTTATCTAGGAAAGACACACTTCACTTTATTACATCATACTGGATTTATTTGAAATCAAAATCATTAAATGTAGTCTGACAAGCCACAGCAACTGAAACTATCTTCATCTGATAGTTTATGACATTGTTAGTGAAGATGAAGAAATATATAGAAAAGTTTCATATTGGTGCATGCACGACTATTTATCAAATAACAGGATTTACCCTCCAATCTGCTCATGGACAGCACAAAGAGAGCAGAAAGAAAGACATGGTTAGTAACTAGCAACTAGAATGAAGAGTTAGAAATAGTTGTTATGATATTTCAGGACAATTCAGTTCAAAACACCACATAATCCTATAAAAGTAGTGGAAAATCTGCCAGTCAGTGACCATATTTGGTGGTTCCTACCTGTTCGTGCATGATGCTGGACAGCTCTCTGATCATGTCCCTGTAGTTGGCCTTCATCTCGTCGTGATACTCCTGCTGGTCTTCTTTAATCAGCCGTTCATTCACCCCCAGCGCGTGACCGCAGGCGTCCACGAACTGCCTGAAGAGGCGAGAACAGGCCACCTGTGATGTTCACAGTTCATCTCCAGTAGGCTGCAGCCACAGTTTAATCTGTATTTCAACAGGTTTTTATGATAGATCAACAGAAAAGACTGTAAAACTGCAAAGTGGAAAGAAAATGATTCTTGATTTTTTTTTTTTTTTACATTTTTCTTTAGAAATAAAAATATACTTCGCTGTATTTCACTCCAGAGGTGTTTCTATGTTTTTTTATATTATATGTTTTTCAGACACATAGGGCCACTTTATAGCAGAATCAAGTAATTATGTTACTTTCTGTTGTTATAAAAACGTAATATATACTAAATGACTTAAACTTAAGCATTAATTTTCTATGTAAATTAACATCTTCAAACTGAGTTGGCTCTTTCTGAAACTCAGCCTTCAGGGAGTCATCACAACATGGCTCCTCTATTAACCCTGTAATGACATTTTTACCAGCGTTACACTGAGGAGTAACTCGTATAATGAGCTCAGCAGATACACAGGGTGTTTGCTAATTGCTGGTGGCTAGTCTGAAGGAGCTTTGTGGAGGGAGGGCTGCAGGAGGTGAGGCGGAAACTTGGAAGCTTGAAAACTGTTCCCCCGAGGAGGAGCTGCAGGTCCACCCAGGCGTTTAGCACAGTTGCCATGGGAGATTAAAGGATTTCTCTAACATGCATAAAAGAACCAATGCAACACTCCAGTTATGTTTTTGATGACAGAATAACTTCATAACACGATATGAAGCTCGAAAAAGTTGATTTTACAACAGGCAGATTTTTGTACTGGAAGGTGTTTCTGTCAGTAATCAGTACCTGAAGACCTCCTTCAGCTGTTTAACCTTGTTGTCTGGATATCTCTTGGCACTGCCGTCATCTAGAAAGGCTCTGGCGTAAGCGAGAGGACCTGCATTGGCCGAACAAAAAAAAAAAAAAACAATAGAGGTCAAAAGATTGACAGTCTTTCTGCCTTTCAGGATGACTAAGCCTTTTCTTACCTGAACACTGATGCTGCCCTGCAGCTTGAGCTGCAGGCGGATCATGTCCACCTCGGAGGCCGAGCACAGCAGACGCAGCTCGCCCACCTTGGCGCTCATCTCGTCGATGGCCACCTCTATGGGGCTCAGGTCACTCTGGTGCTGGTACATGACCGCTATGCGCTTCTTAACATAGGGGAAACAGTGGGTTGCTGGGCGGGAGGGTGAGAAAAAGCAGAGTTTTACTCGTACTGGATTTGCCTCGCTCACTAACTGCTCATATATCCTGAATTGCAGCATTTCTACAGGATATTAAACTGAATTAAAATGCAAGTCCGTCGAGTCATAAAGAGAAAACATGATTATTTAACCCGCAAGATAACACCTGAACCTTGAGATGACGTGGTCAGAGTAATAAACCCCACCTATCTGATTAAATTCACAGAGGCTGGCAGAAAACTGAAACTTCATAATCAGCATCAGCAAGCAGCAACAAGGGAAATGTTCCCGGCTTTTGATTCCTAGCTAAATTACAGCGATAAGCGGGGTTGATTTGGGTCAGTGCTGTGTCATCGTTAGCAACAGAAACCCAATCAACGCAGAACCTACTGGTCAGTATGGTGCGCCGCTTGCACTGTTCCTCCACTCCCCCCTGCTTCTTGCCCGAAACGGTGAACGGCGTCTCAAACACAAAGCGCCGGATGTTGTGGCTCTTCTCGAAGTCGGTCTTTCTGTCGTCCAGCTCCTTGTCGTCCAGGTGAGGCGTCACATGAGTCACCTGGATGTAGGCGTACTTGGAGTCCAAGTCTTTAGGGTTAACCTGCAGTAGAAAAGAGGTTCAGTGTGTTTTTTTCTTCGTAAAAGAAAGCCCACCGAGACTGTCAAATCATCCTGTACACTACAAGCCACACAACCGCATCTGCCTCAAGTAAATCATGAGTAAATTACAAAAAAAAATTAAAATCACTCGAAATTGTTGGGTTTCAGGTAGGTTGGTATGAAATCGACACATTTTGTACCTCAAAAAGGTTCAATATGAAACAAGAAAAAAAGAGGTGAAACTCTGGTTTCATACACTAAAAAGTCAATGACAAACTGCAAAGTGGTAACATCTATAGCACCTTTAAATAATCAATTAAATGTTTGCTAGCTTGTCATGTCCAGCACCTTGAAAGAGCTCACTTATTATTTATACATTTATTAGCTTGTGTTGAAAGGTGACCTGCATACGTATGTCTATTTTCTTTATTCCAAGGCTTCTAGGAAGTCAGATAGCAGCGTAATAAATGCATGTTTGTTTGATTAGCATGATAAAATTAGCTTGTTAATGAGCAGATTTGCTTGGTCGTGACCTATTTTCCACTACTTTCCAACATTTTTTCTATGAATTTAACCTCCATATTTACTAAGGTTTACCAAAAACAAAATGCATGTCCTTCAGTGTGCAGCATGTGGCCAGACACAGATAGAACTCCACCTTGCCAGAATCCTGAATGATCTTGACGTTCTCCGGGCCGAACTTGTCAGAGTAGAGCTTCAGAAGCCGCTGGGAAATTTCAGAGAGCGGAGTGAACTTCGGCTCCTTGTAGATGTATTCCTTTCCGTCCTCATCCTCAAAGAAGCCCTGCAGCGTGAGCAAGAACCTGAGTTTGTCCGTATTTATGTAGATAAACCTCACTGACACATGGGCTCGCATTTTTGAGTGGAATTTTTTTTAAGCAAACATAAGATTAGGTAAAAATAGACAAGCGGAAATATAATGCATAGAAGTCATGAACTAAAAATGTAAGTCCAACATCAAAACTATATGGATGTGAACTATCTAACTACATGAACTAACACACGAGGCTCAAAAAATATCAACCATTAAAGACACATAACATACAGCACCCCTAAAAACTTACCGCAGCCTTGGATAGCAAGTGAAAAAAGAGAAGAAATTTTATTTACAAAGATTAATTAATGAATAATTTGATCCCAAGAAGATATAATGAAATCCTCTCCAACCTCACCTGTCCAAAGAAGGCCACTCTGAAGTAAGTACCCAGCAGTCTCTTCCCAGTGTGCATCACCTCCATCACCTTGGTGTAGGCACGGTGCAGCGTGTCGTACAGGTGAGTCAGTTTCTGTTCCATACATATAGAAATGGTCACGAAACACCACCAAGAACCACAGAAAGGGTAAAAAAATATTTGGAATTATGTGACAAATGACTTGGTAATAGGCACTTTATGCCTATTACACACTCTGGTGTATCGCCAGAGTGTGTGCAGTATTTACGCTACCTCAAAGTCCCTGCGCTCCTCATAGATGGGGATGATGAGCCTGTAGACGTCAGCAATGAGTTCATAACGCTCAGCCTTCCACAGGCCATCAGCACACTCCTCCAGCAGCTCCAACAGGACCTCCTGAACAAGATCACCCTTAAGTCAGTTTATTTATATAATAAATATAAATTTGGGGGGTTTTACCTCAGATGAGGTCGGATCTCAAAAAACTTTGATCACTGCATTTTTCTTGGCACACAAAACAGCAGCAAACCACATAGGAGAGGCATGAGGTCTAACCTCACTGAAGTGAACATCCTGCATCCCCACGTCCTCCATCATGGCCGCCTCCTCATCAATGTTGGGAGTGATGACCCTGAACGCTGAGCAGCCTTGCCTAAACATACCTGAAGTACAGAAAGAACCCAGATGTGTCTCACACGCACCAGCAAGGAGTCTTACATGCTGAAGCTTTACTTTTGCTGTTGTGTTGAAAATAAAACATTAAATCTGGTTGAGTTTTTAGGTTAATTTGGTCAAAACAAGTTAAGAAACGACTAAGAAATATGGCATACTTAAACATAAACTGATACATTTGAAACATTTTGCAGATTATTTGAGGAAGAAAAATATTTTAAAAACCTCAGTTTTGGTTAATTGACATAGACTAGCAAATATTTTGAGAAACAATAATCTAACAGTCGACATCATGGATGCACATGTCTGACTTGTGCACTAATAAGTATGAAAAATGACTTGGTTTCTGCTGAAAATGTGGCAAAATTTGCTCTAAATATTATTCTTTGGTGGTGAATATTCCTGTTATGTATTATTTTCTTGTCGTCACCACCAGATATGATTTTCAAAGAGAGAAAAAAAAATATCCAGAGTGGAAAAACGTGAAAAAATATTCAATTATTTCACTGTGATAGTATTTAGTGATTTAGCTGATCTATGATAAAAATATTATGGAGCAAAAATTACAGAATGAGGTGAATTGCCTTCTCATAATAGCTGTATTTACACTGATATTTGAAATTGAGGTTAATACCAAAGAGTATTGTTAATGTACTAAAGAAAAGGAGGTTAAAACCAGATTTCAATTTGTCAAAAATATTTCAAATTATGTCATTTTCCTTTCACTTCCCAGTTACACCTTTATGTGTATGTAAACATTTTTTTTAAACTAATAGCATTTCAGGGACTCCATACAAAAAGCCAGAAATGTCACTTTGACCAAACTACACCCCTCAGCACTGTGAGCCTGCAATCAGCTGGTGATATTCATAAACACCTGCCCGATTATATCACAGATCATCTTCAAAGTCTAGGCATAAAAGACACTTAGGAAAAGATGTTATCTGGAAAATGACTTGTCAGGAGCATTTTTACACAGGAAGCAGAAGGTGACCCTTGGACGAGTGTCCACACAGCAAATGACTGCAAATTCAATTAAAAAAAAAATACCTTATTGATCCCAAAAGGAAATGAATTAGAAGATGTGTGCAAGTTAGAAACATATCTCATGTTACTTCTTGATATGCTTTTTTTAATAACTGAAAAACTAATGTTATGTTTCAGAATATCCAGTAATAAGAAAGTGATTTTATTAATCAAACTATGGAGAAAACATTTTTCTCCTGTGAAAACATTTACTGTTGACTCATGTTATGGCCTCCATAATGAGGATAATAAATGCAATAAAATGGTTCAAAGGGTTATTATTCGCATGAATGGAAGATAACCAAGGCTAGAAAACATCCACCCCTATTTCTGACACTCACCTTTTCTCCAGAGATACTCTGCAACCAAAGCAGCAACATGAACGTAGCACATAGCTGCCTGCAGGCGAGAGAGAGCGACACAGATAAGACAGAGGTCATGTGATATTATGAATATAATATTCATAATATTACATTATGAATATTATATTCATAATATAATATTCATATATTATATGAATATTATATTTATATTTATTTTTATTTTTTTTCTGCTTTGCTTTATTGACACACTTGAATCTTACAGGACACGAAGTTTAAAATAAGAAAAAAAAAAACAACCTGAGTAAATATAAAGTGCAGTTTTCAAGTTATGATTTCAATAAATAAGTAAAAAAAAAAAAACTATTCAGACCAACATGGCCTAATTAAAATAATCATTTCCCCGTTTTTGTTAAAATATGAATCAAACTGTGGGGGAATCTGATTTCAGTTTAAGGAAACCTATAGAATCACTGCATAACGTTCATTTCCAGCAGATGTTTCCACTTGAGAGGTTTTAATTAATAATAGTTATTTACTTTTTCACATAGAACCATAATGATGTTAATTTTTTATTTTTTTTATTTTTTATTTTTTTGCCCATAAGAACTGCATTTTGTATTTCCTTATGTTATCTTGGTCTGATTCTCTGAAGCATCACAGAGACAAAGAAGCAAAAACAGCAGAAACCCACGAGGGTGTTTGAGTCCTACACGTGGCACATTCAGCCCTCCGTACCTCAGAGAGATCTCCGTTCTTGTTGTGGATGCGAGCCATGCTGTCCAGCCAGGTCTTCCGCAGCTCCGGGGTGCTGGTGTAGGACTTGGCCAGGCTGTACTGGAGGTCCACCAGCATCTCCGGGTCGTTCTCGTGCTCCTTCATCTGCTCTGTGGCCATCAGCACCGTCCTGATGCGCTTGGTCAGGTCCTTCACATCCGATGGGAATGCTGTGTGCTGCCAGCAGCACACGTACAAATGGTTATGACTGCATGAAACATGCAAACAAGTCTTAAAATGTTAAAGCTAATCCCCAAAACCAATGAAACTCTGTGTGACTGATGACTTTGGATGTTTTGGATACTTAAAATATCCAATAGGTTTTTTGTATTTATGACAGAACAGAAAGTAAGCAGCTTAGGTTAGCAGATTTACTTTAACATGTTTCTTTTTCAGCCATTTTGTTGGATATTTGCTGCTGTGGTTGGGATTAATGGCTTCTTAAACACCCAAACTTTAAAACCTAAGAACAGAAAGAAGGTGAACTTTCTTTCTGCCGCTCCTGTACCAAAGTTAAACAATGAGAAGGATTCCTTATTGAACAGTTCTATCTGTGTTCTTCACCTACCTTGATGCTCTTGTCACTGTTGGCACAATTATTGACGATGGAGAGAGACTGCTGGAAACGTGTGCTGCCAATCCCAATGACATCAGCTATCAACTGGCTAACAGCGATCACCACCTAACGAAACAACGATTAGTAAAATTCAGTCTCACACTGATGACTTTTCAGAAAGTACAGAAAAAAATCCAGACTGCGCTGTAATAACCGGAAAAGATTGAACCTTTTCTCACATTTTATGACAATCATAACCATCAACTTTAACTTTTTATAGAGATTGTGCGATTGACTAAGATGTGCGAACAGATCTGGCCAGGCGCTGTATCTCATACCTGCAGGTGGGTTCGCACAAAAGACTTGCGGCCTGTGTAGTCAAAGTTACTCTTCATCAGAAAGTAAAGGAGGTGGGCCGCATCACTGCGGATGAAGCTCAGCTTGGAGTTGCAACACTTGAGGATTTCATAGCAGAGTGAGGCGCACATGTCGGCCCTGCCATCGAAAAACGTGCAGGGGAACTGGAAGACATGGTTACGAAGGGTTCGGATGATGAACACGAGGAGGAAGGTGATCGGAGACGAAAACGAGGGTCAAATTATTCACCTTAAAAATGAATGTCCTGAGGGAGGTGAAGACCTGCTTGAGGGCGGCCTCTGATTGGGGGATCTGCAGGAAGCACAGATGCACCTGGAACACCGTCTTCATCAGGGGGTTGTGACCCAGATCTGAATTCAGCTGAGTCTGAAAACACAACAAGGTATAAAGATGTTTGATAACCAAACCAGTAATAAAAAGGTTTTTGTTTTTTTTGTACATGTGTGTACCTTGAATCCCATGATGAAGGTGCTGAGTGTGTCCAGCACAGTCAGGCAGACCTCTGTAGACACGTTGGCCTCC
Source organism: Poecilia latipinna (assembly GCF_001443285.1). Lineage (NCBI taxonomy): Eukaryota > Metazoa > Chordata > Actinopteri > Cyprinodontiformes > Poeciliidae > Poecilia > Poecilia latipinna. The sequence continues at coordinate 109,570 of NW_015112681.1, read as the reverse complement.
AGGAGGCACTGGCTGTTTACATCCGCTTCTGTGTGGCAGTACACTGAAAACACACCACTTATTGTCATTTTAAATTAATAATTGTGATTTTTATTCTGTTGGCTAAATTTGAACACTGTTAAAATCATTTTGTTTGTATTGAATCAGAGCAAAGTATTTTGTTTCTACTCAGATTTAGCACAGAGCCCTTCACTGTTTTTATAAGTGTCCACCACTAGAGGTCAGTATAATATTTCCAGATTAAATAAACAAGTCAATTTCCCTTTAAACATAATATTACCCCGTTCATATCGAACCGCTACCGCTCTTATACGTGGCTCCAAAAAAAAGAAAAAAATTTTTTCACAAATTTTACATTTAATCTAATTTCTTCCAGCTTTTTGTAGCTTGATCCAAAGCTTACTGTTATTAATGGTGTGAGCGTTCTCCAGAGCTCCCAGCTGCTGCAGGCGGGCGTGCAGGATCCCCGCCCTGGTACGAGACACAGGCAGAGTCAGAGACTTTCTGTCTGCAGCTACAGGTCCTGCTCCCTCCTGACTCCTGGGAGAAAAATGAAAGATGCCATAACATTTAGGCTTCAGGCGAAAGCAGAAATCACTAATCTGTATACAGATGTCTTTATAATTTAAGTGTTTTGATGTGTGAAACAAAAAAAAAAGAGCAGCGGATGAAATACAGCCAATATTAAAGTGTGGAAAATCACCATCATGCACTTAACCTAAGCACAGAGGGAATGAAGGAATAAAGCTCTTACCCGGGCAGGAGGGGCCAAGGGCCACAACCATATTCACAAAACAACTTGGCAGCAGTGTTAAAGATAAAAGATAAAGCCAAGAACTGAAGATTAAAACCTTCTGAGCACGTGTGTGTGTGTGTTATCGCACAGATTAAAAGCGTTTTATTTTATTTCAAGAATTAAATCAATAAACCATGTGATCAGACAAACTTTACCTAGCGATGAATCTTTTCCCCATGTATCTGAACTGATGGAGGCAGATTCTGCAGGACAAAAATACAAACAGATAACTTAGCAGTGAAGAAAACACATTTTAGGGAACATCATGCTGCGTCTCTGGAACCAGACTGTGGTGAACTCGGTCTAATCCTTATATAGAGTTTCTTTTCACCGCCTCCCCATTGAGGCAGTCGATGCTAGTACTTACTCTATTAGAGTAAAGAAGTCCATTAACTCTGATGGAGCTGCTTTGTTCCAGTACGCAAACAGGGCTTCTACAGGTGGCAGAAAGGAAAAATAAAAAACCAAGAGAGGATTAATATGCTGCATTAAAAAATGCTGTTTAATACAGAGGCTTGCAAAGTGTTGAACTTGTTCTGATTTTGACACCTAAAAACAACATATTTCAATGTAATCATGAGGAATATCTGTCCCAACTTGTTTAAGCTTAGTAATGTAGGTAAAAGTCTCAATTTAAAGGACAGTGGGTTACAACATTCTTAAATGTCTTTTAATAACTCAGTTAAAATCAAATTTTAAAAATATGCATATAAAGCAACAACTATAGCTTTTTTTTTTTTTTCCAAGAAATAATTGCATTGAATTTCCACCAACAAATGAGACTAACATTACCAGTAATACTTGTTGAAATCTATCTTTCAATTAATAACAACATCAAATAAGGACATTTACTTTGCAGAAGTTTTATGTTTTTATTTAAGGACCTAAAAATGGCAATGAAATTATTGTTCTTTCAAAAAATATATATATATTTTGCATATATTCATAAAAAACAATCAGTTTTCTTATTCAGAAGCTCATGTAACATTTGCAGCTTTGGAAAAGAGAGACTTTTGTCTTGTTTATGATAGGTCAACTGGATTTTCTTTGTTAAGTAGAAAAATAATTTTTTTCAATTTATTATAATTCCAAGGTAATTTGCAGAAGTGAATTGTTTCATCTATTACATAAAACATACACTGGTATTTGTGGTTTGAATATGGTAAAAATGAACAAGTTCAAGGCACTGAATAGTCCAACCTGCAGTCCTACCTTCTGACATGCTCTTGAGGATGTGCAGAAAGCACATGAGCAGGTTTCCGATCTCGTCCCGGTCCAGTTTGTCGCAGCGCAGCACAGTACTGCCCACTGCTGACACACACTGGCTCTGATGCAAACAGCAAGAGAGTAAATGTTGGCATAAATTGGCAAAGTAGAGGCAAAAAGCCAACAGCACTCAAAAGAAAACCTCAAAACAAGAGTGAGAGACGTGCACTCAGTTGACGCTACGACAGCAAGAAGTGGAAACACTTCAAGTAAAGGGTTTATAATGGAGAGCCACTCAAAGTCACACTGAGTACTTGTACTGGTCGGTTTTCCCCATGACCTCCATCCGGTCCAGAGTCTGCAGCTGCTTTCTGACTCTCAGAGTCTCTGTCCAGCAGCAGGTCAGGCAGAGGCACAGTGAGCAGAGAGAAGTCCATAGTGACCCGCTTGGTAGTACGGTTCAGAGGCGGAGCACAGTGCTCTGGGTCCAGGGGCACGGGGGGCACATTGACAGAGTGCCTTCTGGGAAATCTCTCAATGTGTTGGAGTTGGGAGGTCAAAGAGCGCCTGTGTGACCTCTTTAAGGAAAGGGTGGCAATAATGTAGACATGAAATGAATTGAGTCAAAACAGATCGGGTGGGTAACTTTAACACATAAAACTTAACAGACCACACTGTCGGACACAGTGCACAGATGCTTACTAGTAAAAATACTCTTAAAATTTTTTATATATATTTTGTCACATTACAATCACAAATATTAGGATTAAATGTGAGAGACAAGCACAAAGTGTTTTGCAGAATCACAGAACAACAGGATTTATGATTTACACACGAGTTGTGTCTATTTATAACAGTGCTCAGTTAACCTGGACTTTATTTAGGGATATCAGAGTAAAGGGGTGGAAAACACAAATGTACTTCCCAGATTTTAGAGTTTTAGAAGTAAAAATAATTTTTTTAAGTGTACTTATCTCTGTTTTTGTTTCTGGGAACACGGAAGAAATTTTTATTTACTTTGATAAAGGGGAGTAATAATATAACATGACGTAAAGCTCAAAAAAGTTGATTGCTCCTTTAACCGATTTGAATTTCTGGTCCTTTTTTTTAGCATCCTTTATGGTGAGTAACTGTTGTAATTGGAGAGTAATTGACATATTGGAGTAGGCTTTTCAAATGCCAAACATGTGACGCCTTGAATAATAGATAAAAGCTGAATCTAGATGCACCTTTTCCAAAGAGTTGGTCTTGTCGCTGCTCTTGTCCAGAAGGCTGCTTGCAGAGTCGGTGGAGGCCAGAGAGCCTCTGGAGTCTGCGTGGTGAACCGAGCTCACATTAGGAGTTGAGCTGTGAGGAGAGGCTAAAGAAGGAAAGCAGGATATATCAGCGCTCTCAGTGATGTTTTAGTTGGAGAATCGTTTGATGGGAGGAGACGGTCACCTGTTCCAGAAATGACCCCAAACACGTCTTTGTGGAGAGCGTTTTCTATGCAGCTTCCAGGTTTTTGGGGAGGCACCATGGAGTTTGGAACAAGGGAGTCTTCCCTCATGTTCTGACATGGAAAAAACAACCAGAGTGAGGAAGATCAGCTGCAATTTGGATTCCAACCACCAGGTGGCAGGCTTACATTGTGGTTGCCAAGAGGAGCCAAGTCCTTGATGTCAAGCCTGTAGACGTTTTCCTGAAGAAGGCCAAAAAGAGGGAGGTAGAGCGTGGCGAGTCTGGCTTGGTGACTCTGAAATAAAACAAAAAAGGTTTTACTAAGAAATGTATTATAGGAGTTAAAATATCTAAAAGGTAACGGAGGTACTAAACAAAAAGGCTTTGTATATTTTGTATAACTTACTGACTGAGTTGTTATATAGATACCCAATATTTATACAGTTAAACTTCATGAATTGATAAAGTGCAATGTTCTAAAATTCATGTACAAAGCACGTAAACATTTTTTTTACTAAACAGTATTTAAAACGGATCTGTAAAAAGAAAAAGCAAATACAACTTAAAAGGAAGAGAGATTTAAAAAAAAATTAGATTCAAAATGACGACAATGGAAAAATACATTTGAGTTAAAGGTGGCAGTTTAAGAAATAATCTGAATCTCTTTCTAGATTCAAAAGAAATTAGAAAATTATCACAATGAAGCCATGTGGCATTTCATTTTTTGTGTGTATTTTTTTGTGTATTTCAAAAATATTTGATTTTCTTTTTATGTGAATAGAGGGTAGATTTTGCCAAAAGAAGAATAAACTTCGTTCATGATTTCTTGAAGGCGTTTCACTTTAATTATTGAGTGAAAACTGAAAATGAATAAATACAAAATAAAATGGAAGTCAGGAGTCAGACCGTGTAGGTATTTTTGTAATGTCAGAAACACAATCAGAAAGCTACAAAAGTGAGCAACTAGCATCACTTACCTTAGCAGCGTAGCGGTCGTCAAATGTGTGTTTGATCATGAGTCCCTTGAGAACCTGAACGGCGATCTGGCGGATGTCTCTGTGCTCCTGGAGGGCCCCGCCCACCTCCCGCAGCAGCAAGCCCACCAGGAAGTGGTTTCGGCAGAAGTCGTCGGTCAGGGAATAATCCAGCTGCAGATCTGCAGCAACGCACAAATCAAGAGATGGAAGTTTTTGTTAATTATGAAACAAAATTTAATAAAAAAACAAAACGAAGTTCATAGACAAGGTCACCTTGAAATCTCTGTATTCTGCCTTTGCCGAAAGGCATGGGAAGGTTCAGAGGGATGTAGTGCTCGTGATTGCAAACCACCCGCAGGAACTCAAACTTAAACTCAAACAGAGTCTGGAAGGGATGTAATAAAAGCAACTTTTTAGGGCGAACAATTAATCTTAGAAAGAAAACTTGTGTTTAAAAAAGAAACACACCTTTGGGTCTCCAGGCACAAAGCAGTTCATGTAGTTATTGATCTGCTTGAATACAAATCCTCTGTCCATGAAGGTGAAGCAGCGCTGGATGTAAAGTGGACAGTGAATCGCATTTTATCTTCCTAAAAAGCTTCCATAGTTGTTCAACATAAACTTTCCCTGCAGAGCAGAAGGGAGGAGGGCCAACCTTAATGAAAAGTGCCAGGCTGTGGTTGGCGTTGCGAGAAGCGTCAAGGTTATCCTTGTATTTCTGGGTGATGTGCGGCATCAACATGTTGACCAGAGTTTCCACAGTGTGGTGGAAGGATGCGGAAAAACGCTGGTTCCTCGAGAGCTGGGAACAGGAAACGGGAGAAGGAGGATGGGAGTTAGGCTCGCCTGGGATTTACCTCAGGAAGAGAAGGAAACGGAAAATAAAACACATACTTTGACTTTACCACTCTCTGTGAGATAGTAAGCCATCGATTTTACCAGAGCTTCAAAGAAGTACCATGAGTGCTGCAACACAGAAGAAAAACGTCAGTGGAAGGAAGAAGAAAGGTTAGAAGTGGTCTGCGGAAACTTACGAGATAAACACTGAAGTGTGAGAATGAACATGTTGATTAGCTGTAGTTATACACTTAGTTTTTTTCTTTATAACAATACACAATAGTAAATATGCAGTTGTTCACCACAGTTTCCTAGTATGCAAACACCTGGTTTCTTTAACAGTTTAGTTGTGACAAACTCTATATGACATCATCTAATAACTGTGAAGACATTTGTACTTTCTTGTTATTGTTGTTCCCAGATAAACTGCTCTTAAAGATAATAATAATTGTAGAGTTTTCTACATCCAAAGCACAAAGTTAACTTTTGCCCACATTTAGACTCAGAAAAGTAATTCAGCTAGAGAAACAAGAACATTAGAGACTCAAAAGAAATTTGGGGATTCTGAAGAAATAGTAACAAGTCATCGACATAAAGTGAAACTTGGTGCCTTGAACGTGCTTAAAACATCAGATAAAGTGAGGGAGTTTCACTTAAAGTTGAAAAGTTTTGATTTTTAAAAATCAGTACAAACTAAATGAAGAACTAATTCCATCCAACCATCCAAGTACTGTATTTCCATCTGCAACTTAGTCCTGGTAACGTTAAGAGTGATTTTGCCCCTTTATAGTGTAAACTTTTGCATACAAATAGCTTTTTTCAGGTAAATTGGTGTTTAGTCCTACCTTTGTATTTGTACAGCAGAGTATTAAGCACGTTTAGGTTACCTTTAGCAACTTGTTGCTTGTTAAAAAGTCAGTGGACGGCTTGAGAATGGCCGTCATGGCTTTGGCCAGCTCTTCATGTACTGTTCTCAGACAGATGGACGAGTACGGCTCTGGCTTAAACACAAACTGAAAGGGGAAAAATGTCACTAGTATATGTTAGTTGTTCCAGGAAACACACTGAATATCATTGTCAAGTGGTATGATAAAGCTTCACCTTGACGAAAGATCTTAGGTAATGCTCAAGTCCCTCCTCATGGCACTGCGCCACCACATGAACCATCACCCTGAAGAAAAGCAAAGGAGAAAAATGGCAACAACAAAAAAATCACATTTCTATTATGTCAGTGTGACAGCAGGTCTTGAAAAACACAAAGAGTGTGCCAAATGTCCAATGAAAAAGAAGAAATACAGCATTAAGGAGAAAATATCCACCTGGTAACGTTGACGGCCACATCCTCATGCGATGCTCTGGGGAGGACGCAGAACAGCTGGTTGAGGATTGTGGGCAGGAAGTTGACCATCACATGGCCTTCCATTGCATGAAGACTCTAAAAAAGATGGGAAAAAACCAAACAATAATATTTGCAAATCTTAGCTTTTGATAAGAAATGGTTAATAAATGAACTGAACTTTTGTTTGCTTTGAGCATTTAAAGGATAATGGAGCTCATAATACCTTCAGGTATTTAATCAGCTCTCCCTCTGAAGCTTGCTCTGACATGTCCATGCTTTGACAGTGTTGGAAGAAGTTGTGCAGATGCTGGTCCTGGTGAAAACATGCGATGAGATAAATAACTTTATTTAATTTAAGAAACTGAATCATTGTTCTTCAAGATGGAGTATGAAGAAAATGTGTTTACCTGAGTGTAAACTGTAGATACAAGATGGGTGGAGAGTGTGAACAGCGGTTTGCCTCCATCTACCCATTTAATCTCGGAGCCAGATTGCTGCAGTGATAAATGCGTATGAATTATCGTGCTGCATACTGATCAATGCAAAAGCGACTCTGAATATGAAAGCTGTATCCCCATGAGGGATACAGCTTTCATATTTCATAAAAACAAAAACAGATCAATACAAACATTATTTTCATTGTATGATGTTATAATTTCATACTACACTTTTTGACTAGAATGTCACATTAACAGGAGGGCTGCAAACTGTAATCCAAGGCATGAATTTACATACATTTTCCTCTTTTTCCTTTTTCTCTTTTGCTAAATCATTTTGGATCTAGACTTTGGTTAATTTAGAGATTCAAGCTTTTAAAGGCATAAATTGCAAAAGTGATCAAACAGATTTTTATGTGCATTCATTAAAGTTTTAATCTTTTTGACTACTTATTCAATGTGGTAAATAATGAATGCTATATTTGCCTGTTAAGCATTTTTTAAAGTGGCCTGAGCAATAGACTGGAAGTAGTATTTATATTTATTTCAGTGAAGTCAACATAATCGTGAAACACTACACTTTTTCATCTTCCCATATTTTTGAATACACAGTTTATTTTATAGCCTCACTTGTTTGTCTTCTTAATTCATTAAATACTCACAATCTCAGAGAAAAATAATATTTTTTTGCAAAAAGAATTATAAAAAAGCAGGAGGAATATAGGAAACCCTGAACCGTATCATAAGTTTTGATTTTGTTAACTCATCTGTGCTTTGATAATTACATTTATTTATTTTTTGCTACGATTGTAAAATTTAAACTAAATGCATTAATCAATCAATATTTATTTTCTTCTTTTTATTTTTTGCTATTTCTAGGTGACTGAATCTTGAACATTTTTGTTTCTCTAAATCAGGGCAGCAACAGCAGCGTTTGTGTATTACACAGGGAGATTAAATTGAAAATGCTAAAGAATCAGATGCATATGAAAGCGATGTTGGTATATTATTTGCCTAAAACAGTGCATGAGGGAGATAGACAAAACTGTGATGGGGTTCTACTGAACAGCAGAAATTAGAAAATGGCTGTAATTAAATTTATAACAAAGAAATCTCCGTCAAACACTTCAGAGGCCTGTGTTATAGATTAAAGCTAAGCAGATTTCTGAGGCGTCTGGTGTAAAAGCCTGGGGGGCCTGCGTAAGGTCCCAATCCAATCTCAGCTAACAAGATTTCTATCTTTCAACCTTGAGACACTTAAGGAAATGACAACGGTTCAGTTGTATTTCCATATTTGAGGCTTGAATACAAATAAATTTGCAGGAAATTCTTTGAATCTCAAGAGTCAAACATCTGTTCACATCCAAACCCTCACGTGTTCCTTTCGCACGCCAAGCTAAAAATCTAATTTCTTGGCTGTTGTTACCTTGCTTACGCCATCCTGGGAGCTGAGATAGCCAGCAGGTAGATTAGCAGCGATAGGAAGCTGCTGTTCGTTCATGATGACCCTGCCGCCGTCCTTCAGGAGCGGCAGCCAAGCTGAACCCACTGAAGACAAGAAATTAAAAAAAAAAGATGTAGCTGTGTGCTTGTTACAGTTTACACAGAAATGAACGTACATAAAATATGCCTGGGGATATTTACCAGGAGTCTCTACTACATCCTTCTTCTTGCTGTTGTTGTCACAGCTAACATGAAAGAAGCTGAAGAGAAGGTGATGCTTCTCATGCAGCTGAGTTGGCAGCTCTATTTTGATCTGTAGGCAGAAATATAGAGAGATTCATTCTTCCTCCGACTGACGATTCAATCTTCGAATAAACCTTTACTACATAAATGAACTCTAATGAGGAACAACAAGCAGGAATACCTCGTCGTAGAACTCGGGGTTATGCTGGTGGTGGAGAACGGCTGCGTAAGCCTGTTTAGTGAACAGAGGTCCTCCAGGTCGGCCGTAGATGCACTGCAGCAAAGACGGATGTGAGAGATGAAAGAGTGAACAAATATGTAAGCGTTTTGCACCTTTCTAGGCTCTCTTTCACCTGCTCTCACAAAGCATAGTGTCATCTGCAAACATTGTAATCCATGATTTTTTGCCATTTTTCTGCTCAGGAGTTTGTAGTTGTTGTTTTTTTTTCAACCTAGAGCACTCAAACAGATAATGAAAAGAGCACAGTGTTTTGTGTAAATGTACCTTCAGTGGCTGGGCTTCGTCCTCATCAGAGTCCTTAAATTCAACACATACAGCAATGTTCCTCGCCTGGAAATGGGAGATAAAAACACAAAAATACAAATTAAAATCAGGAGATAAATATGGAGAGTGTCATTTTGTGCAAACACTTCAAGAAGATTTCCGAGAGCTCTCTTATTAAATAATTTTGGTTTCCTGTAACGAGCTGACCTATTTGGGAAAAAAAACAAAACAAAAACCCACTCCTCTCTTTTAATGCATTAATCAATTCCGATGCTTGGCATGCAGATAATTCTCCCCGGTTTTGCAGCTGGCCTAAATGAGCTGGAGGCCGCTGCCAGTCGCCTCATGGGCTAAACAGGAGTAGAAAGTGATGATTATACAAGAATCCCTGCCAAATAAAGGAACTGCTTTCTAAATAGGATAGCTTATATGCTTTGGATCTACAGCTCATGTTGCAGATAAGATCTGACTATTCAGAACAACGAATTAAAAGAATGTATGCATTTGTTATGTTATGTAAAAAACAACAACACAAGCTTGGGGATAAACGTGAATGAAAAGACAATAAAACGTTACTTTGGTTACGGTAAGGCATTGTAACTATATGCCATTACAACCTTTTCTATACGTACCTTGGCAAATGATTTTTGTCCATCATACTTGAGGTGCTTCGGGTAGACATACAGGTGGTTTTTATATATAGTGAATGGTTGGGCGCACTTTGCAATACACGGCACAAACTCCTCCACCTCCAGAAGAGAGGTGCCTGAACCAGTTTGTTCAAAGTTTCTCACAGGGATGTATGAGGTAGTGACACAGTCTGCAAGGAAGCAGCAATGAAACACCACTTAGAGGGATAAATATTAACTTCTAGTCATTTAGTTAGATGATTAGAAGAAGTTCCAAAAAAAAAAATAAATAAATAAATAAATAAAGGTTTACTGGGTACGTCCGGTGCAACGTTATCAATAGTAACATCTAAGTTCCCCAGCAGCACAGGGAGTTTGGCCATTTTTTCTGGTCTGCAGGGAAAACAGAGGAAGAAAAACTTGTTAGAAATTTACCAAAGCACATTTGGAGGGCAAGAAAAAGATTAACAACAGCAACAACAAAACCCCTGAAGACAACATACTTCCTGAAGTCGGTGAGGAGCTTGAACATGTCCTCGTCAGACAGCTTGCTGCTGTCCTGTCTGTAAAGAGCTGAGAAGCGAGCGTTTTTCTCCAGAGTTCCTGATGCATCCTTGAATACCGGCCTGCAGAGGGAAAAACATATGAACCTGAATATATAGGATAGCTGGGAGTAACACATTTATGCAACTCCATGTTAGATTTTCATGCCAATATGACAGACAACACAAACAGAAAACAGACTTGGTGTTTAAAGGCTTTTTATTTTTACTTTTAAGTGAAGGGTTTTATCTACCCTTTTCCTGCCTTTTTAATTTTTTTTATTATAATAATATTCAGTTGTCACCTTGCTGACAATTTACCCTATGTTGTGACATGTAGCTCGGTTAGCTTAGCAGCAGTTGTGATTAGCTCCAGCAAAAGCAATCAATTTCCCAGAATTTCAAAGACTCTACATGTTTACATCTAAAACAACATAAATATAAAATGACTTTTTTGGGGAGCTGTAAACAAACAATAAGTAGAATCTGAACTGACTTTCTCTGAAAGTCTGTGAACTTTTCCAATTTACCATCCTTTCTCCCTCTCACAAACTCTTTCCATCAGGATCACCATTGAGGTCTAAAACAGGAACCATGTGAACAAGATGGAACATATCTGGAGTTTTAATGTCGGTAACCTCAGTGAACAAACACCTGTCCATCTACACACCACATCAGGTCTATCGTAAGCCGACTTCACACCTTGCAGCCCAGGCAAACGGCATCCTGTACTGTCCCAGTCTGCTGCAGGCTGTCTTGGCGTTCTTCAACACCTTTTGAGCCACCTAAACAAGAATGTATTTATTTAATGTGATCATCTACTAATACAAGAAGGTGAATATCTCTGCTTGTGTACTCACTTTGGTGGAGTCGGAGCTCTTCATGTAAGGTTCGGTGCAGTGGGTGATGCCCCCTTGGAGGACCTTCTCAATTCTGGCAACCAAGAAGATATCTGGGTGGGGGCAGGTTACAGAGAAGACCCCCTGTGTGGGGTAGTGAGGAGCCAGGCCGAGGCCTTCTGGGGGACCGTCGCCAATGATTTCCGAATCGGACCCGTTGCCTTGACCACATGTCATCTGGCGAACCAAAGGGTGGTTGAGATCCACGCGGAAGTCGGCGGAGATCTTTCTGCTGTTCTGGACGTCGAACAGGGACAGGACCACATAGAACGGTTCAACCTGTGGAGAAAGAAGAGACACAAGAAGGAGAGGAGATGAAATGTTTTTGTAAAGACCAAGAGAAGGAGTGAAATATGAAAGATGACAACAAATGTTCCTCCTCCCAAATCTACTTCACAGTTTTCGTCCGGCCCAAATGGATCTTCTTGTTTACGCTTTCCACCATCATTCCCATTACACAAGGCTCTTTATCTGAGGTTCGTGGAGGCTTGTGCTAATAGCTGAGCTTTCACAGCTAAACATCTTGTGTAAAGAGGAGTTCTCCTTTAACTAAAAGTGACGTCAGGAAACCACATTTAGTGCTAATGCTTCATGTGAAGCCCTGGCTGGGAGTCAGAATACCAACCCATCAATATGAGCTTTAACAATCAACCATCCAAATGGGCCATCTGAACAATTTAAAACTCCCTGGCATTTGCGTAAATGCCATGGAGCACTTTAGACTCTGATTTCTGTTCAACGACAAATGCATCCGAAGCTCTCAAGCCTACGTTAGTGGTCGGCCCCTCTTCGTTTTCTGTGACGCAGCCCTGCAGGTTGAACGACAGGTTGTGACAGCTGACCAGGACTCTCTTCCCGAACTTCTCCTCAAACGGACGCACGTCTGGTTCGATGCCAGAAAAGTCCAGTTTCTGTGACAAACCGTAGTTGTCGTTAGGAGGCTTAAATCTTGTCACAGTACTTTTAACCCAGAACATCCTCACCTGAGTGTCTGGATCCAGAGTAAACAGCTTTAGGCGAGCTTCACTTCTCATTCTGGATTCGACATCTCTGGCAGTCTGGTAGAAATCAAATGACATGTTTTTGTTTTTTGTTTTTTAAAGAGATGTGCACAGATTCCTGCAGGATATAGAATAAGTCAAAAAGAGCTTGAATCTGATACCTGGTCAGAGCTGTAAAGTACAGTGAGCTTTGTGTACATTTGTAATCAGACCTCTGGGAGGTCATTGGGTTTTTATTCCCCAAAAACTTTGAAAATGATGTATCCTTATTTGTCCCCTTTTCACCATGTTATTTTGACCTAACAGAAAATCCCAATAAAATACACTATTGTTGCTTGTTGTGACCTAAAAACTTGTGCAAAAGTTCAAGAGGTGTGAATACTTTTGATTCAGAAACCAAAACAAAAATGATGAAATGCAAGTATGAAGGTAACAGCAGTGAATAATAAATCTATCTGGGATCATCAATGTTTTTTTTTGTTTGTTTGTTGTTGTTTTTAAAAAAACAAATCCTGTAATAGGTCTAAGTGATTGTTCTTAGAATGCCACGTTCACTCCCTGTGAGCAGAAAAAGTATTCCACTTGGAGAAGCAAACACACTTATCCAGATGTGCAGCAGAGTGACCACCATGTGGAAAATGTGGCTCCAGGAAACACAGACATTTGACTAATTAGCTCAAAGCTCCGCTTACAAATAATCAGGAGACTTTCTGCACATCAGATCCTACTGGGGCTCGCAAGCAGCAACAGATTTGATTTGTTGGGTGTTATGAGTGAAGGTGTAGCTTAAATAGATAAACAGGTTACCTGAAAGTTGTCTTGAAAGCTTCCAGAGGAAAGCTCTGCTTTTCCGTGCTCCTCATCTGTTAGAGAGATCAACATGAGTTTTGTTAGCTGTGGTTTCTATAGCAGAACCATAATTAAGTGTTGGTTTTTAGCCTTTCTGGAAACACCAAAAGGAAAAACATTTAGGTTAGGAGGTTATGAATGATTTTCAAAGTGTAACATCTTTCGGATAATTACTCCTTGGTGGGGGGGGAATTTAAAAATAAAAACATGTGCAAAAAGGTTTAAAATCCCACAAGATATTTGGAGCAAATGCATTAGAAACAGTGTGAAACATGGAGGGGGAAAAAATTAAGCAAAAATTGTTGAGGAGATCAGAAAAAAACTACCATCATTCAGATCGCCGTTCCTTTTCTCCTGCATGGCCTGTTCAAAGCTGCTGTGAAGAATCTTGTTCAGGATGCTGATCCACTCCTCCATTTCTGCTTCGCTGTCGGCAGCCAGCAGGAACGTGCTCTTGTCCTGCATCTTGAGCTCAAATGCAAACCGACGCACTTTGCTATTCTGAAAGGACGCGAGTAATCCTGAGCTTTATCCTCAAGTTTAACTTTCAAAGAATCTGTGCGCAGGTGACGTTACCTGAACAACACCCATACACGAGTCGAGGAAAATGGTTCCTTTGGGTTCCTTGGAGGTGTTTTCATCTTTATAGAAGTTGAGGTTGTAGGAGCCGTCACCCAGCTGAGCCAGATGGAAGTATCTCCTCTTGAAGGACTGGAGGATGAAAATAGAGGCTGTGAAAACCACAGTGTTGTTTATCGGTTCAATCTAAAAATAAAGAAGGAACGGGGCATGGGAACGCTCCGTGGGTAGTAGTGAAACGTCAAGGGCTATCTATAGCGAGTGTGCTGCCTTTTGTTTAGTTTATTTGGACCAGCAAGGTTTTTGAACTAGAGCACCCCCTGGTGGATATTTTTGTTATGTTGCCTTTGTGATGCTAAAAGAAAACATAGATCCAAGATGGTGGAATGCGTCACCAAACAGCTCGTGGAGTAGCTGACTATTGTCTTTATTCGTTGTGTTTCCGACAAGATTTGTTCGTAAGTGCTTGTTAATTGTGAAAATAACTGTCTCTTGTTTCATGTAACGCTGGTGTAAGTAATTTGTATACTTTAGTCGTTTAAGAAAATGTTGTTTTAAGCTCGCAGTAAGAATGGCTATTTTGCTATGTTAGCTAACATTACGCCTTGTATGTTGCAGTTTACGATGGCCAAAGTGATGGCAGTGGTCAGAGGCCACTCTTCAATAAACAACTAAAAAGAAAGAAAGAAGTTTGGTTATTGGAGCGTCGTTGTCTGGCTGTCTAGCGGCTGAAAAGATTGAAAACTCAGGGCGAGGACAGCACAGCGAGGCCTAATCTGATTTCCAAATGTGCAAGGGAAAAATACAAACATTATCGCCTTAAAAGTCATTGAAAACATGAGGAGAAACAGAAAAGCGTTGATTATCGAGGTACGTTTTCATCTGGACGTGGGTAGAATGAAAAATAAACAACTATATGTAGTTTTAAAGTTCTATGCAAAGTCGCAAACTTTTTTCAGCGAAATAAAGGAGCTTGTTTTAAGTAAATAATTTAATATTGATTTTTTAAAAAAAGTACTAGCTCCACCGGCATATTTTTTTAAAAAGACATTTTCCCCATGTTATAATTAAATGATCTGCTAGTGGAGATAGTACTTTTCATCAATAATAAGGGATTATTGTCTTAAAACAAGCTGCTATATGTTTCTGAAAAGTCATTTGTCAGTCAGTTTTGCTTTATTTCAAGCAAACCAAAATTTGCAGTATAAACTAGAACAAAGGTTTTGTGTTTTTGAAAACTGAGACAAGTGAGGATGGATGTGGAACTGAGATTTTTTTATTTAAGGGTAGCATTTCCTCTAGAACACTCACCCTCATGGTAACACTAATCGCACTGTTCATGTTGCCTTTGTAGAGCCAGCCATGCTTCGACACGCCTCCCTTTTGAGATCCAAGAGAGGCTGCATCCTGGAGGAGATGGAAAAAAAAAAAAAAGTTTTATTTAGGTAAATACTACTTATTATGTCTCTCTAAAGGAGAAGAGGATCAACAGGATTTCCTGGGTGAGGAGAGATGTTTGGAAACTCTACCTCGTCTTTTTCCACGTCTTCGTCCACTTCAAACACGTGGGCAGCAAGTTTCTCTGGTCTCAACACCTTACTGAAGGAGAAACGTCACATTCATTTCACTTAGTTCAGTTTAAACTTCCTCTTGTCATACAATCATTTTTCATTATATATATATATATATATATATATATATATAAAATAACAACATTTTTCATTATTCATTCGCACTGCTACAACCGCTATCAATTGTGACTTTAAATCATGACTAAGAAATTCAAAGTGTATATTTTTCAAATGAATATCCGTGGTTTCTGATTAGTTAGTGCAACTGAGAACTCCTTCCTGAAGTCACAGCAGTATGCAGCGGCAAAAAAAAAAATCACACAATTTGAGTTTGTATGTGGTGGACCCACAAAGTAGTGCATAAGAAAGATAAAATGACTTTTTATTCTTCAAATTACAAATTGGAGGACCAAATTGAAGAGAAGGCTAAAACTAATATTTTTGTGGCAGCATCATGTCAATAGAGTTGATGTTCATGGCCTCTCTGTGTGAAATATGTGCAGACCTAGCAGGAACATACCTAAAGAGACTTTAAGGTGCCGATTAAAGGGGGTGGAATACAAATGTACATCACACTTATCAAATGCTTATTTGCAAAAGAAAAAAAGAAAAGGTAAACAATAAAGTACTTCCCTTCCACTTCACAACTATGGAAGGGAAATACTACTTCCCTACTTTGTGATTGTTTACTTCATAATATTCCTGCAAGATACAATGGAGTTTGTGTTTACATGACAAAATATGGAAACTTTCAGAGTGTAAATACTTTTCAGAAAGTGCGTTTTGCAACCCCAAAATCACACAAACAGTACTAATAATACAAATGCATTTTCAACCTTTTAGGGAAACCGCAGCTTTTTATGAAAGTTCAACTCAAACAACGCACCGTTTGCCCTTTGACCTTTACACAACCCAACGTTCTCTGAGGAACTACTTCTATAAACAGTCCAAGCCAAGGTCAGGATTTATCTGGCTTCTGCCCTGCCATGACTTAAACATCACACAACATCTGCAGAGTCACTTCCTGCACTCAAGGAAAGCGGCTTAGCCAAGGACACCCAATGCATTGTTGGAATTTTCCTTTTGTTTTAATGGCATTAGTCAACATTGCTCCTAAAATAGCTCTCTGTATCGGGGTATGAAAAACAAAGGAAGTCCTCTATTGTTGCTGTAGTACCTCCATGGCAGGTATCCTTGCTGCTAGAGCTCTGGCTACTTCAGCTACAGGGCGGTAAACAAAGGGCAGGGTCACTGAGCACAATAAGATTTACTAAAAGCCTTAGAGGGAACATCAGGTAAAGAGAACATATATTTATAGATCCTACAGTCTCATGAGTAACATTGAAATTAGTGACGATTATGAGATGAACAAACATGTTTAAAACAGAACTACAAGTTGCCAAGACAACTAACATACTAACATTTCAAGTTTAGAGATAAAAACAACAAAGTCTAATGGAATTTGCAAAGTGCAACTAAACTGTATCTTTAATCTGACCTTCCATAATAACCAGTCTGCTGCAAAGACTTCCTGTTTCCTCATTTCAGTCTGTATATTTAAAGCTTCAAACACTGCACTTTAGCTTAGGGCGTTTAAGGTCAAAGAATAAGCCTCGGTTAGCACATCTGAATTACACACACTCACTGTGGAAGCTGGCGAAAGTCTCCAGAATACTCCTCATACTTGTAGTTGACCACATGCCAGTCAGACTTGTATGTTTTAATACACTGCAGAGAGAAAGGAATAAAAAAAGAGTTAGAGGTTATAAGATGAGAGGAAATGAAGTTGAACTGAAGTGGGTTTAGTTACGGCTAAATGAATAAAACACATTTTTATTTAAATGTTGAAGAGGAGCTGCTACTTTGCTCAAAAACATCAGAGGAAGTCATGGACTTTCAAATATTTCCAGACAAATATTAAAAGTTCAGATGTGCAAAGTTCTGCTTTCGTATCTGAAACAAAACTGTTAGCGAACTTTCACGTTTAGAAAAAAAATCTTAATTTTCAAGTAGCCTAGTTAAAGTTCCAGGCTTCAAATTAGTGGCATGAGCTTAAATGCATTGCTCATGCTCAGAACTCTGTAAGGAGAAACATCGAAATTGAAAAATCTGATAATGGCAAATTGCAAAAACGTGCAAAATACAGCTAATAGTCGTATTTCTTATCTCAATGTGTTCTTCAGCTCTCTGAATTCCTCAAAAACAAAACAAACAAAAAAAACTATAGAACCCACAATGTCCAAGACAAAAGGTCAATAAAAGTGGAAAAATAATTTCAGGGTAAGAAAAAAAAAAAAAGAAGAAAACATCCATCTGTATAAGTAACCCCAGCTGTTCCAGATGGAGTTATGATGTAATGCCCTGCTACAGCAGCGGGGGACTATCATGTACTGTGCTCTATATTGAGTCGCATCCCAAGTATCTAGCGCACAGATTCTCTGACACAACACGGGGTCAAGTACCAACAAAGTATGGATTCCATCTCTGGACAATCCACGGCACACTTACTGTCAGGAAATCAGAGGGTGGAGAACACAAATAAAAGTTCACATGAAGGCCAACAGCGACATTCCAAAATGCGCACCATATGAGTTTTCTCTCTTCTCAAAGCCAAACGAATGGCATTTGTTATTCTCAACAACACTCTCTGAAATCAAACCAGCTTTACCTGCACAAGAAAATCAAAGCTTTGATTAGCTTAATGTTTCAATCAAGAGTACCAGTATCCATCTGGTCTGAAAGGTATGAATTCCAGGTGCTCTAACTACGGCAGAAACAAAGCAAATTGTGTTTGGCTAAAAGTAGATCAAACTTGGCAGCACATCAGTTGAAAGGACATTGCAGGGTTTCAGTCAGAGCCTAGCCTTTGGCACTCAGGGAGGGATTTAAAATGGTCAAAGCAGGCTAGCATCCATGCATGTATTGGTTTTACCTCTTGGACAAACAGAGAGGAAGCTTCTTTCTCAGCAGTCTCTGGCACAGTGGAGAGCAGAGTCCGTCCCTGGCGCCGCAGGGTGGAGATCTGAAGGGAGAGAGGCATGAAAAACACATCACACAACACATCCATTCTGTCAGGCAGCAGGGCAAATTGCATTTTACAAGACCTCAAAATTACAAAATGTACTGATCCCCTTTAATTAATTAACTAAATGTCTTTCTAAGTCTTTGGGCTTCCAAAGGTATTTCAAGGTCAGAAGGGATATTTATAAAAACCCTCCAGCGAGTTCTACATCCGCCCCAGGGTCACCCTGAAAACCTTCAAAGGGAGAAGGCCAGGAGGCATCCTCATTAGATGCCCAAACCATTACAGCTGGTTCAGCTGAAGAAATCCTCTAGGATCTGTGGAACCACAGAAGCAGGAGTTCTTCTGGTTCCTGGATGCTTCTTTGCTTTTTAAGAAGTCTCCAGAGACAATCAAGACCGAAGGCCTCATTTTAGCACTTTCCATGCTAATGTCTGCAACTGAAATCGACAACACTGGTTGAATCTCAACCATCAAGCTATTGTGCATCTGCTTTTTATTTCAATGGCCTCTGAAGATACGCTGCTATAAATAAACCGCATGCCATTGTATTACTGTTTAGGTATGCTGTTTTATCATTAGCAAAACAATGATCGATAGATTTTTTTTTTGCCATTTTGAACACCATGATGCATATATATTTCTAATATGCTCCACTGATACCGAATTTATGACAATTCTATTCAAATCTTTCATCAAAAACAAAATAATAACATTGCTTCATCTATGCAGATGCACTCTCTGTAATGAAAACGATTCAGTCACCTCGACATGCCGATTGCTTAGAATGGGTCTGCCTTACAACAACGCTAAGTGAAAATTTCTAATCTTTATGTAAAACACCAAGTCACTATTTCATATGTATATGTATTCATTTCATTAATTTAATTGAATACATTCTTATAAAAATCACTTCCAGTGTGTTTGTGTGTTTTACATGCTAAACACACTGACCCATTAGTGACCAATAGTACATCAATGAATGTATTTAGCAAATAGGAGAAAATAAGATGAGCTGACAGAGTAAGGAATGACTGCTGTAGGATCTGAGTCAATCCAGTCAAACTCCAGACCCAATTATTTCCCCTCCTAGCCTTATAATGTCAGACAGAGTAGAGTATGGGTCCATAGGAAATATGCCTCAGGCTGTGAAGGCTATTGAGTCGGAGGGTCTGCAAAATTACTAGAGGCTGCCACTTCCTTTGCTTAAGACGAGTGCTCTGGTTTTCAACTCAGCTCACAAAAACGCAGTTGGACGCAGTGACACAATGACCTCGTTTGTCACGAGTCGCTTGTTCATACACTCTTGAGCTCACAAGGTTTTAACCGTTCTGCTATATTTTGGTTTGTACACAGGTTTTTTTGGCTATCAAAATCATATTTTGCTCAATCTGGAAAATTTACATAGTGTTCTTTGATTTCCTTTTCTTCTTCGACTTTAAATACATCTACATTACATTGTCTTATTCTGGCTGCTCCCTTTAGGAAGCACCACAGCAAATAATTTCTTGTCCATAATTAGAAACTGTATGACATGCAGATTCACCTGTGTGTGTATTCTGACTTTCTTCAAGTGACACTAATTCCCCGTTTGTCCAAATCACACCATCACTATCCCAGCTTTTGTCCACCTTCTCTTTTCACTCACTATAGATCCCAATGTCATCTGCAAACATCCAAATAGATCTACAAGGTAATTGAATCTATTACATTTTATAACTACACACAGGTTGACACTATTTGCAAATCAAGTGCTTTGTGAAGATAATCAGTAACACTGGATTTTATTTTAATCTCAGTGTAAAGAGGATTGAATACGACAAAGACTTTTATTTTTATATGATTTATAAAGCAACTAACATCTTCCTTCCCCGTCTCAATTATGCACTACTCTGTGTCAATATATCACATATAATAAAGTAGAGTGAGGTTTGTGGTTGGAATGTGATGAAATGTGAAAAAGTGGTACAGGGAGCATGAATGATTTTGCCAAGCACTACATCAACAAAGAGTAAATCCATAACCACACATTTAATCTCTTTCCTCTAATCAAATATCCTTCCTCTTTGATAGGTTTGGGAGGACGTGTGTTTACAGAGAAATTAGGGGTTTTCAGTTCAGCATGTCCCCCACAAATGCAGGACAGTGTTGTGTGGAACTTTAAAATCCTTGTAAATTCAGAAAAACAGAGGGGAGAGCACTGATGAGTCAGAGCTTTACGACTCTGGCCATTATTAAACTCTGCTTACAGGGGCATTATTATGGGTTTTCCAAGCACATAGTATCATTTTGTAGCACAATCAGTTCTTATAAAAAAATCAAAGAAATTTGACTTCAGCACTTAACATCTTCAAATTGAGCCACCGTCTCTTTAAAAACTCACTACAACATGGCTCCTCTATTAACCTTTCAAGTTTTTACCAGCCTTGCACTCAGAAGTAGCTCATATGCCGAGCTTGGCCGATGTGCAGTTGTACAAGGTGTTTGCTAATTGCTTCTGGCTAGTCTGAAGGAACTGAGTTGGGGAGGCTGCTCGGAGAAGCTGAAGCTCAGAGGTGGCGCCGGGTCCAACCAGGCGTTTCACACAGCTGAATGGTTGAGAGTAAAGGATTTCTCAAACATGCATGAAAGAATCAAGGCAACACTCCAGGTGTGTTTTTGATGAGGGAATAACATTACATTATGTAAAGCTCAAGAAAGTTTATTTAAAATAATATTGTTGCTGTAAAGATTCCCCTGTTGATGAGCAGCAGAAAGGTGGATCAATCGAAATCTTGATGTAATTATTATTTCAACAACAAGAAGCTATTGAACTAGCTCTACCTCCAACTTAATTACTCAGTTGAGTCAGGATTATCTGAATGCAAACATCACTAGTACACAGTAACGCTCAAATCCAGATGCCTATAGCCTAAGTTTTACTTGGTAACCAACGTACACAGATCCACACTTTTTCAGTGTTGGCTGAAAGAATAAAATGTGGTTTTGTTTTTATCCTCCTAAAAACATACCAAACTGTGAACCCCTACTCTTTAAATCAATGTTTATCAGTGTTGGAGTGCAGTGCTTGTTCTCGCCACACCCATGTGTCTGGCTGTTTTAATGCTTTGTGTCTCTCCACCCAGTGATGTGAAACATGTGGTGGGTTGGACAGATGGACAGACTGGGTCAAACCACACACACACAGGAACACACAGTGGTTGTGGACAGTTACTAACAGAGACAGTTCCATAGTGAAAACCACCAATCATCGACTGATTGCGCAATAATCTAGGAGTAGGCTGGATGTTCCTTTATCAACACTGCACTTGGATTCAATGTATTTTAGTTCATATCCAACGATGAGTGTATTTATTTCAAGGTAGCCTCATCTAGTTTCACCATTTCTACTGCAAGTGATAACTGCAGTAAAAACTAAGAAGCAGATAAAGGTGAATACCTGAGTGAACTAACTTTAGAAATAGCGTTTGAGAATTTGAGAATTCAAGAATTCGAATTGAAAATGCAAAAGGAGAATTCAAAACAGAGCATTAAAGATACCAAAGATGGAAAAATAGTTCGTATTGAAGAGGCAGACACTTTTATAAACAGCTAAAAATCTTAAAAATCTGAGTATAGACATAATTTTAAGTAAAAGTAATAAATCCATCAACATGCTCAGAGTTGCTCTCGCTCACCTGAAAGTCCTCCGTAGAGAACTGCAGCATATCACGCAGAACATCACTTATGATCTGGGTCTTCCTCTGGAGGAGAACATTCTCATAGTCCAGAGGCTCTATGATCTTTGGTTTTACCTGTGGGAACGAAACACAACATTAGGCCAGCCTTTTTTAACTTTCGTTTGATTTATCATAAAGGAACTGTGCCTGTTCGACAACAGCAACAACAGCAGGACCATTTCATATGTTCTGGACGCATTCACAATGGTAAATCTGTAGCATTCACAGCGTGCGGACAACAAGTTGCTATTGTCCTTTCACTGGCAGCTCTAGATACAGGAACTGGCACAATGAATATGGGCAACAAGAGAAGGAGATGCTGGATGACGGAGATTGTGTGAGTATTTGTACCAGTCACAGTGTCACAGGCTCACGTTCAGTATCTAAAGAAGTGGCCACTGCAGCTCATGGAATTGTTTTTTTCTCAGAAGTACACATTACCTCTTTATACCAGTGTGCAACAGAGACAGATCTACACCAACTGGCCACTTTATTGGCTGTACCTTGTTAGTACTCATCTTCAGAACTGCTTCTATCCTTTTATTCAGTTACATTCCTCTGAGATTTTGGCCCCACAAAGCATTACACAGTTGCAGAGAATTTGTCCATAGCACATCCATCTATCACATCCCGAAGCTGCGGTGGAACTGTATACTCCCTAAATAAGACTCTTCACTCTAGATGATATCATTGAAGCAAAAAGAACTGCCTAGGCATTGATGTTTGACAGTAAGTAAGATAGCAGAGCTCAGTTCCTGATGTTATACTCCCTTGACACTGCAGACCTCAGCTGTTGCATTCCACAGGAAAACCCCTGAGATTGGTCTCCCTTAAAAATAACCTTATCAACTGGGATTTAGGTATGCAAACCTCAAAAAATGGGGATGTGTTTTCTTATTAAAGTTTGAATATTTTGACATATGAAAAACACATGCAGCCTAGCTTAGATATGTTAGGCTAAGCTAGGCTATCAGTGCATCAGAACACAATGATTGGGAATTCACCTAATGAAGCCTATACCACTGAAACATATGCAACAGTATTTCAAACATAATCAAAAGCTGAAGAATGAATTTTATAAGCCATAGACAAGTAAACAGATAAGCATAGTCGCAATTACGGGATCATTTTTGGCATAGCATCTTCAACAAAATGTATAAGTTTATATAAGATTTGCAGCCCAGGTAGAAAGGTACTAGTAGGCAACAAATGTATTGTTAGATCAGACACTCTGCTTACTGAGGCTGTTAGTCTGAGCCATGTTCATTATGCCTACAACAATACAGATAATAGATTATGGAAAAATTGTAAGTGGACTTAAACTTTATAGTGCTTTTTAGTCATACTGACCAGCTGAGTCACATTCACTCAAACCTTCAGCAATATAAAGATCAGTCGGTCTTTTGAGGTCTATTGTCTCGGCCAAGGAGAATTACACATGTAATGGGGCAAAACCTCAATCAGACCAATGACCACAATCATATAATACTAAGCTACGTGGCTGGTAGACACGGAATTGATTTATATTATTTGGATTAGCCTCTTGGACTTGATTCAACAAACACATGAGGCCAATTAAACACATGTCTGGCTGTAGATTTAAGTTTTGATTTATTTAAGCGATTTTCCCAGTGATCCAATGCAATGACCCTCATCCAAATTTCTCAGCCCTGTGGATATTAAAGATGGCCTGATAAGCATAAAGTTATAAGCTACGGTTTATAATGGGATTCTGGCCAGGCAGACAAGCAGCTGTGAACTCAGTGGCTTTGCAGGGTAACTTGCCAGTAATTAACTCGCATTAATGCATTTCATATGTGAGTCTGAGGTTTATTGTGACGACATCGTTGATTAAAGAAAAACATTCATTTGAAATTAAAAATAAAATTTTGTTTTGCTAACTTTTTTTTTTATTATTATTTTAACAGAAAATTTTAATCAGACTGGCCAAAATTTTGGACTCTGGTGCACAGGAAGGGTTAACAAACAAAGAAGCAACAAGTGCTCCACTTCCAAAAAAAGATTGGCTCCCATGAGAGGCATAGAGTCAAGCTGCTACTTCCCATCATCACGTCGGGGCCTTTGAAAGATATTTAAAGCAGCTTCTGAAGGATTGAACACAAAGCAGAATAGGAACGTACGTACTCACCACTGGCACCTGTGGCACTCCTTCAACTTCTGCCTCAATCTCAGCCAAACTTTTGTACTGCTGTGGACTCTCTATCACCATCTCCCTTTTAGGGGCTTTGGCTGTTCGACACTGCATGGTGGTCAAGTCCTGCCAGTGCACACCTTATGGTCAGGCATAGGATGGCATTTCAGAAAGCTGTCTTCTGTCTCCGAAACTTTCAAGAGCTTTGATGACGTCCAGCGAGTTTCCCTCTTTTTACTCAACCGTGGGCCCGGCCTCCCTCACCCTTTCTCTCCCCTGCTCTGTCTCTCATCAAGAAACACACGACTCCTCCCACCCTCACAGCTGTACAGATGTAAGAATGTGCGCAGCAGGAGCAGGAGAGGACGTACAACAACCCCTCCCTCATTAAAAACTTGGAAAAGACCCATGGATCACGTCATCATGTTCCAGCCCCACCTGCCTATTTATCTACAGTCTCGATAAAAAAGAAGGACATCCTCTCTGGACCATGACACTCAACCTCAACTGTACAAGACATACGCACGAGGATGATGAATTTAGAAAAACACTAGATAAATTGAAGAAATTTTGTGAGAAAAATCAACAAAAACGTTGTCCGTTGTGAAAACATATTGCTCATCAGAACAGTATATCAATAAAAACAGTTCAGCACAAACCATGAGATTTCTTGAACACTTGGATGGATGAGGGTCAATGAGACGATCTACCATAGCAAACACAATGCCTTTTAGAGATAACTAAATACAGCATATCAATACAAACACCTTCCATCTGTCCAGCATGGGGGTGGAGCACTGACAATATGGTCTATTTTTGTAGGCGCCGAGTCAAAAATAAAAGCCAAAATGCGATCCTATTGGTGTGACTCTTGAAGGTTAGCCCAAAAACACGAGGACAAAGTTGTCGGTGCTCCTCTGTTAATGACTGGAAAACCCACAAGGTCACTAAAATAACTGATAAAAGCAACGATAAATAACAATTTGCTGACAGTTAACCAATGAAAACCAGACATTGCTTTTAAGAATGTGGATCAATTTTTAAAAAGAAACTAAAGAAAAAGATCTGGACAAAAATGATGTTAATTTTAAAAACATTGAAAACAATTTGAACACAGGGACATGGTAAGTTAATGTATGTCCTCTAATTAGCATTATCACTGGGGCTGATATGGCAAATTAAAGTTGCAGTACATAACATTTACAAAAGTATGTCACTATGTCAATAATCTGTGCAAATCTGTGCAAATATCAAATACCTGCATTTTCAAAACTACTTGTCAAGTTGAAGAAAACCCCGTTATTTTGCTTTTTCAAGTGCTTCTCATGCAGATTGTTCTTAATGATGAGTTTTCCTGTAAGACAGACTCTACAAAAGCCTCAAAATAACTGAGCAGTAACAGTAACAATATTTCTAGAGTCAACACTGGCACTTCTACTTTTCCTCTGCTTTGAACTGCTTCTCTGGTATATCTACAACATCAGACTCCCACAGCAGGGTCACTTCCTCCTTCTCCAGCTCTAAGGTGCAACACACAATCTCTTGTTAAAGTTTAAGGACTCGGGAAGAGCTTCCCCGGGGTTTCTTGTAACACTCAGCGCTCTCTGTGGACAGCTGCTGGCTTTTCATCTTGTAGCAGAAAAGAGGCCTCGGTTCAGCTGCTCCTCTCACACTGTGTGTTTTAAAACGATGACACCGCTAGCAATCAGACAAAAAAACATGTTGTGTTGTGCACAGCGCCCACACATCAGTGATATTTTGGATCTTTCTGACTCAAAGAGAATGATTAATATCCAACTGTCTCCATTGGCAGAGGAGTTCGAAGAGCATCAGAGTGCACAAACTGAGGAAGAGGGGAGGTAGGATGACAAGCTGAGGGGTCAGGATGACTTCAAAGGCTGTCGTTCCTCCGCTGCAGTTTCAGCACCACTGCTGCTAAGAAAGTTTAGCACAAAAGTAGGCAAGCGTGTGCTCGAGCGCGAGCTTTACTTTCTGCACTGCAGGGTTCTCAGATCATTTGCATAAGTTGTTTTAACAGTGCCAGCTTCAAAGGGACAGGCTGAAATGCACCTCTCAGAGAGACCATGTCTTAGAAAAACACTGGAATGGAGCTGGAAGCTCTGAAGCATAACTGACCTGTGTAGCAGTGTAATCGGCTGAAAAAATCCCTCAAAAGACAAACAGATATATCACATCTACTAGTAGATGTGGTGATAGATGTACTCTTAGTTTTGGCACTGCAGCTAATTACCATTCTTCCCTAATTAAAAAATGAGGCTCCATAAGAATTAAATTTTGCCCAAAACCTAATCATTCTACTCTGGTCAAAATCCTAGAATCCACGAAACGGAAGAAAGTCTCGGCTAACGTATATGTTACAAATAAAATCACCATAACAGCAGATATATTTGTCCATCCATCCATTTTCTTTACACACCTGTCCCTCAGTGGGGTCGGGAGGGTTGCTGGTGCCTATCTCCAGCTAACGTTCCGGGTGAGAGGCGGGGTCACCCTGGACAGGTCGCCAGGCTGTTGCTGGGCAACACAGAGACACACAACCATGCACACACAAACTCACACCAATTAGGCCACTTAACCTGACAATCATGTTTTTGGACTGTGGGAGGAAACTGGAGTACCTGGAGAAAACTCACGCATGCACAGGGAGAACATGCAAACTCCATGCAGAAGGACTGGGGCTGGGAATTGAACCCAGAACCTTCTTGCTGCAAGGCAACAGCTCTACCAACTGTGCCACTGTGCAGCCCCAGATATATTTGTCACATTTAAAATTGGTTTTGATAAAGCTCTTGTGACTGGTTCACTGGAAGGACACAAATGAAGCCACAGTTGCTCATTTTCTTAAAAAAAAAAAAAAAAACATGCAGCAAAATCCCCTTAAGCTGGTGTTTCCTGTTGCTACTCCTTTAAAAGATTCATCAAAGCTTCAAAGCTTAGAAAGCCTCAGACTGTTTAAACTGATCAGGTTATGTAAGTCCTATTTAGCAGGTAACTTTTTAAAGTGTTGTGTGTGAAAATATAATACAGATTCAGGGGGGGGTTTTCCACCTGGAGAAGCATTATTTACTGCTGAAAATTAGAGAATAAAAAAAAAGTAGTGTTTTATTTAAAATAGCCCATATTGAGGCTTTACTATCGTCCATTATGGCTGTAATATACTGCATCACTTCTGCCCCTACAGAGCCAAAAGTCATATGGTGACAGTGTCACCAGCACTGCATGATAATCAGCCCGTTGTCAAGATGCCGTCTGCACTGAGGTCACCCTCTCTCATTATCGGCACTCTCACACCATCAAACTTCCCAGAGCTACCCACTGGTACCGTGTTAGTGATACCACAAGTGTTACTTTGTCTAAGAAAGTGATCATACACGGAGTGAGAACAAATCAATTCACAGGGCCATCTGTGGAAGAGCTTAGAAGAAAAAGACGAAGCTCTCACAGAGGGAAGAAAGAGGGGAAAGGGGCTGGAGAGGGATGACGTCCATTTGTTTTTACTCAGCTTGAACCAATTAGATCACGTGAGTCCCCTACACCCTTCCCAAGAGGTGCGCCCAAAGCCCCATCGCTTGCGAACGTAAGAAGAGACGAAGCTCTAAAAGTCTAGAGAGAATTGCATAAGGCCGGGTTTGACGTCATGTTTGGGAGTCAACCCTTGCTACAGGCTCCCTGAAGAGACAAAGTGTCATAAAGCAGAGAAAATCCAACCTGTTGTACACCTTTTAATAATAATAACACACATAAATCAATTGATCTTTCATAAAGCTAATGAAATGTAAACACTTTCTATTAAAGTGGGAGCAACAAAGCATTAAAACATAATAAGAGCCGATAGATAGCGCAAGAAAACACATCTGCCGCAACTTAATATGAGAGATGGGAGTTTCCTTAGTGCTAATGACATCAGACTTCTCATAGGTACTCGCATCTCCTGAAGTGCAGAAAGTCCCTGAATAGGCTTGCCTTGCAAGACGATGTCACATACAGACACAGCTGTGTCTATGCCCCATTATAATGACAATAGATTTGCTAATTTCTTAATTTAACAAAAACATATAAAAAGCCAAGCAGTAGGCTATTCCGAGGTTGCAGTGATGTCATACTTAAACGTTTCAGATAATTAAACAATTTTAATATCAGGCAGAAAGAACCTGAGTAAAAACAAAAAACGTTTTTATGTTATGAAAAAATATATTATCAAGCCTTATATGAAAATATGATTTCTTCATCTCTTAATTCTAGATACTGTGCCCAGGTTAGAGCAGCTGGTTACAACAGCAGTCATTTCTGATCGTCCATTCAGCGCTCCACCATTCCACCCATCGTATAAAGGGAGAGCTCACATTGTTACCAATGTAAGGTCCTCATTGTCTCTCGTGGGTATGATGTTCAGTCTTGGCACTGGTCCTGTTTCATTTCAGCTTCCAGGAAATGTCAGTTCCTATGCAACGAGGTACCAGAAGGAGGTGCTAACAGCAATACCTGGTGTAAAACAGTTGGGCAAATGTTGGATTTAGGATCTACGCTCATATTTAAACAAAGCAGAAGAACAAAATTAAAGACTGAGTGACTCAACCAGCTGTTGTCACCGTGGACAGTTATCAGAGATCCCATTTAGGAATGGATTAAAAAACGCTCACTTGGTGGCAAATTTATCAATACACCAACACCATCAACCTAAACCATTGAGTGAAGACAGGATAGAGTAATGTCTTAATGTTTTGTGGAACAAATTCTAACCAATCATCTGAATTGTATAACAGAAATTAAGACTCAGCAGACTAGGAATGCATTTCATTTTTCAATGCTTAATATGAGAATGTGTGAAGTGTAGCCTTAGTTTCTCGCCATATTGTGAATTCAGAAGTGGTTTTCCATCAACTTTGGTTGTAATAAGTGTTCATTTGAGCTACTGTTAACATATTATCATCTCAAGCTAGTTGGCCCATTTTCCTCTAATATTAGCAAGGAATTTTCACTCACAAAGAAGATGCTCAATGAACATTTCAATTTGGCAAACTGTTCCAGAACTGGTTAAAACACAACAACTTTGAGGCTAAAGTAGAGCTATTGTTTACCAGAGCGGTGGTTGGTATCCATTGATGAGATCCCCAAAGACTCTGCGCTTCCTCTTCGTCCTCCAGAGACCCCAGCTCCACTGAACCTTTGACATAAGTACAGTTCCTCTCGAGGATGGAACGCAACCCCTCCAACAGAACCACACTGGTTGTGCAGCCCATGATGAAAACGGACACTCGCTTCCACGGTGATCAAGAGCCTCCACTGCAGGTGGCAGTAGGATCAGAAGCCCCAAGCATATCTTCCGAACTTTACCTTTGTCTTAAATCTTTGTCTTAAATCGAGGCAAAGCCTTCTTACAGGTGGACTGAAAGGGTCCACATTCACGGTTGAGGAGACTCAGAATTATCCACTGTTGCAATTATCCAAGACTCTGTATATCGGAAAGCAGAGAGTCTTGGGAGACGGGTCGGCGAGTTGTATCCTCCTGTGTGATGCTCAGCAGGGACGAATGAGGGATGAAGCAGGGCGTCAGCTTGACTCTTCTTTCTTCCTCACTCCTGCTGGGGGGGATGATGCGAATGTCGAGGCACTTGCTCCTTCTCCAGTTTGCCTTCTCTCCTCCTTTTCCTCACCCTTGTCATCAATCACTCAAGCCAGCCGCTTTCGTTTCTTAACTCCTTCGTCTCTCTCCTGCTCTCAGTCGAAAAGCCTAGTCACTTCTCTGACTCTGCAGAGCTTTCTACACAGCATAAGCAGACTGTTACAAAGACGCACACACACAAACTAGCCCCCACATAAATCAGCTGGTGCAGACAATGTTTTACTCTTTCTCCCTGCGTCTTTCCCTCCTTCCTCTTTCTCCCACTGACAGTGGTATTACAAGTGTTGTAGTCATCCTTCTGATGTCATACGAATATTCTCAAGGGGAATTACAAGGAATAATTATACTTCTTTTGTCTTCGCTGCAGGCTAGCAGATGTTAACACTAAAAATTAACCAATGCATTGTCTCTGAATTCGAGCAAAACAAGAACAAACTTTTCAGATAGTTAGTTCTCGGTCCAAACACATTTATCATGAAAGCATTTGATGCTTTCCCATTCATACATTTACAGTCTTCTGTCTTTTTTTAGTATGTTTTTAAAATGTAGAATCTATTTTTCTAAGATTTTATTTAAGGTTTATGGGATCGCCTCTGGATGGCGAGAAAAATGGATGTATCGATAATGGGATTAAGTCTGAAAATATGACTATATTTCCATACAAAACCAGGCATGAGACATGCTTAAATCGAAGGTTATACTATTCTAACATATTTTAACGTGTCCCTGTCCTCATATTTTCTTTTTCAAAGACAAGAATAAGACCTGAATCATGTAGGGCTTTTTTATGTAAAAATTTATTGTTTTTTATTAATGACTGTTGGGATATACTGCAGTTTCTCTCAGATGGTGTAAATATTTCATCAGTATATGACACACTCACCCACTTTTATCCAGCTTTTGCTGCAAAACAAGTGCAACCCAGTACAGTATTGAAAAGTTAAGAGGTAAATCTTGAGAATACTGGTAGCTAAATGTCTTTAGAAGTTTTAAAACAACGGTGCCACATCCAGTGTAATCAACGTTAAATAAATTGGTCCAGATTTGACTAGTTCTTATAAGTTAGGGAAGATTAAATACAGTCTGGAGTCATTAAAAACTCTTTATCGACTCCAACGCATATGCCAACTTTGCCATTATGTGATGGCTCCGATATTCTTATTCTCGATCAATACATTCTCAAAAAAAAAAATAAATAAATCTAATGCTTCAAAACACAATAAAGTGGGTTTTAAAGAAAATGTAATAATTAGTACACTCCATCTGGTTAATCTGTAGCGTTAGCTGGTAAACAGTTAACTACTGTGTGCGTTTTACGCACAGCTAGCTTATGTCTAGATGGGTAAGAAATGTGTCACAGAGGAAAAGAATTGTTAATATGAACAAGAAAAGATTGTTACTTTTTTGTTACTTTACTAGCAAGAATGTACTAAATGATTCCCACAAATTGTTTCATGATATTTTATGGCAAGCAGACCATTTTCTTACAGATAACTTCTAAATGATTAAATATTTCAGCTAATATCTTTGTCTCTGATTTCCATAGTTCACAACAGCTCAGGTTCATTTTGCTTTGAAAAATTACTTTGGTTAATGCAAAGCTACGCTGTGTGTTCTCCAGAGTAGCGGACAGGAAATTAGCCGCTCTGGCTAACAAACGCAATAGCCATTAGCTAATAGCTGTGCTCAGTCAGCAAGCTAACATGTATTAGGAAGAAAAACCAACAATAATGTATTTCTCTGCCTTTTGAATATTCAAACAGTAAAGAAACATGATCACAAATGAATTTCTGGAACATTAACTGGAAGTTAATCAGAACCTCTAACAAATTCATGGTTGATCATCACTGAAGTCCTGTCTGACACTCCTGACATATCCACAGCTTATTTATAAACTGCATAAGATCAAGATTGTAGGAAACAAAACTGCTGTAATGGACAGCAACACTGCAGTATGCCCACATCAAAGAGGAGGCATTAATGTAATTAAATCAGAATCCAGCCAGTAATGCACCCAACATCCTTTTACACTGACAATTGTAAACTACAAGATATCCCACTAAAGGATATGACATCATTTTAAGAGAATTCACAAGAATCGTTTGCAAAAACAAAAAAGATGGCAAACCACAAAATTACGTAAGCTCAAAACTGTGACACATCTTTCTGTGATTATATTTATGGATCCTGGTGTTTTCCCCCCAACTTTCAACAAAGAGAACAAGAAAAACATGTTCTGTTTTCTGTCCTAAAAAAGTCCAATTAAATAACTTTGCAAAAGTATTCACACCTCTTGAACTTTTTCCCCATTTTGTCACGTTACAACCACAAACCTCAACGCATTGTTATTTCCAACACATAAATAGCACGAAATTATGAAGCGGAAGTAAAATGAGACATTTTTACAAACTGCAATCTAAAAAGTTTAGTGTGCATTTACATTGTTGTGATCAGCTTAGTCCAGATTACCATCAACTTCAACCAGCTTTTTTCTTCCTGCTGAAGAAAATCATCTCCACAGCATGATGCTGCCACCACCATGTGGATTCACTGCACATGGTGGTTATTTAGGGCTATCAGAGTTAAGAGGAATGAATACAAGCAGGGCTTTTATTTGTGAGTAAGTTCCAAAAATCATGCTTCATTTTCTTTCCACTTCACTACATTGCACTACATTGTTCTATAATCTAATTAGAATAAATACAAATTGAAGATTTAAATTGAAAAATGGGATCAATTAATGTTTTTTGGTTTTATAAGCTTAGAGAAAGACGTTCTTGATTGAAAGCAATCATTGACTACGAAGAAGTGGTCAATTAAAATTAACAAAAAGATTCCTGCTGTGAATAGAATAGTACATTATAACTCTTTGTCTTTACATGTTGGGATCCCTACAGCGCGATTGCTTCTCCACGGTGCAATAAGAGCTGCTAAGGCGGATGACGTGCATCACTGCTGCCTCCAACAGTCTGTTAAAAACTCTGCAACTGCACTGAAATCTGATGACTCACTGGAAAAAAAAAAAAGAAAAAAAAACCTGGTCCTTACCTCATTTGTCAAAACAGATCCACAGAAAAAAATTCCTCCACGACCACAAGACTACAGCATGCACAAATGCTGCCAGGCCGACTGCAAGTCTGAGCAAAATGCACCGGCAGGCAACAGTTATGAAAGTATTGAGAGGAATAAAAGGACAAATTAATCACAGCAGGCAACTTTCACTACAATGTGTTGATCACCATAAAGCTTTCAATAACTTTTTTATTATTTTTTTTTTTGATGTTATAGGTAAACCTTCTTTATTCAGGGCTTTCAATTAGGGTTATTATTCTGGGTGGAATGATTAAACTGCTTTAGTTTCTAAAACCTAGCTTTGGGTTCACAAATATAAATTTGTAGCAAGTTATGTTTAATTCATTCCCCATTAAAACTGTGATGCTCAAATATATACATACAATACATATTTGGTTAAATTAACATAAACTGTCAACTTGTCTCCAAAAAAGTAAGTAATCATGACTCAGTTAGTGGACGTTCCACTGCCTTCGGTATGTTTTATTAAATGATTAAAGTGAATTTATGTGTCTATATTCCTGCCTATATTTAACTTTTGGTCCAAAAGGATCAGAGAAAAACCACAAGAATTATAAACTTGTGGATTCAAACACAATGATGCTGTTTATTCCAGAATTATTCCACCATGAAAAAATAACTAATCCCCAAGCGCCCACATCTGATAGTTACTGTAACAAAAAACATATGGGTGCATTGAGTACCAGGGAAATGTTTAGATATGTATTTTCATCTTTTCTGCTTCACAAATTAAAGTAAAAAGTCAAAACCACCGTAAACCAAAAAGAACACAAATATCTCACATTAGACAAAAACAACAACAAAACAAACGGCTAGCGAGCTTTTAGTGGGCAATTAATTTTTATGCAGGTTTAGGTTGGTTTGAAAATTGCACTTTTGTATTTTCGCAAACCAGAGACACTGTTCTCCCATTGTCTTTGTCCTCGTTTCTTCTCCAATTTTGCAGCAGTTCGTAAGGGAAAAAGAAAATTGGGTTAATGATAATGACCGTTAGAGCTGAATCTGGGTCGCACACGTGATTTAGATATTGAGAGTCTCATGAAAGGCCTGCAGGTATTGTCGTGGACTGGAATATCATCTGTGTGCAGAAAGACTTTATCCAGACAAGAATTTGGCAGAATTTACCAGCCAGTATAAGGAGTCGTATTCCTGCTTACTTGTCTGGACGCTTTTCTAAGTGGGTCTCTCAGTTGAGGTGCTCCAGTTTTACCCATTACCACATTATTTGGCCACCTGAGGGGAACGTTTTTCATATTAAATGGCTATTTTTATGCTAGACAGAGCCTGGATTGAAACGATGTCAGCTGGCTTGAAGCACATTTTTAAGGTCGCTTCCCATTTCCTCCCCTCCCCCCAACACAAAACTGGCTGCTTTTTTGATGTTGTCTTAGTCGCGACTATATTAAAGTCATTCCGCTGTAAGAGAAAGAAAAAAATAAAAAGTCCTCCCACACAGCACCAAAAAGTCACACTTAGAGGGTGTGATGTAAACACACAGGCAGGGATACAGTTTAGAAAGTCTAAATAGCGCAAAAGTTGATTGTTGTAACAGATTTTAAAGAAAGTAAACAAGTGATATGGATGCTTTAGCAAGCCTTCATCCTAAATATATTTTATGTCGAGGATGGGAGCGCCGCAAAACATGAGCAGGTCGAAATGAGAAGGAAAAGAAACCACATGACCAGAAAATCAGTAGCTTTGGCTTCTCAGGACAACAGAGCTCAGCAGAGAACCACACTCCATATCAACTTCTGCATCGTGGCACAGATATAGGTCAGCAGCGCTAAAGCATCTGCAAATCTACAGATTATCTAGTAGCAGGTTTTTAACACTCTAATCAGACCAAATCCTCTGGTGTAGAGTTGACTCTTAGTTCACTGATTTAGCTACTGTACCTAAAAACCGGAGATGGCAGGAAGGTCTCGGGAGGCTCTGCACAGGAGCAAGAAATTAACTCGAGGTATTAAAAAAAGAAACATTTGTGCGTGGTGCAATGCCAGCAGAGCTTTATGTAAAGGAACAGAGAGAGGAATGAAGCCAACAGAGGCTTTACTGCCAATATTTCTCACATTTGGAAGTCATTTCTGAACCTGCAGGGACCGCCTTTATGGCTTGGCCTCTGTTGCGTTCACCAAGCGGCCCCACCTATTTAAAGTTATCTACGCAGGTTCAAAAAAGTATTTGCTGCATTACAGTTTTGTTATTTGCTTCTTTTTTTCAAACTTCGTGTTCAGATAAAACACATTTTGGTGTCAAAGATAACCAGAACAAATAAACCAACCTGGTTCTGTGCAATTGTTCTCCAAGTAAATTCAACCACAGGGAATGAATGACTTCAATTATGTTTGTGTTTGGACTTTGACTAGACCATTTGAAAAATCCCAACTTTGCTCGTTTGAGACTTTGAGATGTGAATCTGTTGATGTGGATTTATGGTTCTGTCTGAGTCCAGAAAAACTTAAATTCACCAGAAGTCAGAGTCAGGGTAAGAAATAGCAAAAGTGTGGTGATAAGAAAAAAAAAAGGAACTTAAAGAAGAATTTAAACGAATAAAAAAAAAACCCTATAGTCATAGATTTAATCTGTAAATGTGTTTTTAAGTTAGATTTTTAAAACAAAGCCTGTCTGATGTGCACTGCGAAGTCCACTGCAAAGTCTCAGCAGCAACTAACAATCTGGTTCGGTTTCTGAATTTTAATCGAGTCTTTGGAATGTCTAAACGCATGTGGTCTGCTGGCCGTATACACTGCTGCCTCAGTATACACCGAGGCAGCAGTTTTGACAAAGAAAAACATGGGACAACACAGTTAAAGCACGTTAAAATTAAAGGATTTTGAAAACATTTTTAAATTTAACTGGAGGCCAGTGAAGCATGGCTAAAAGATCATTCCTTTCCTTGTGGCTGTTTAAAAAAAAAATCAGGCTGCAACATCTTTTAAGTGCTGAAGTCGTGTGAATAGGAGAATCAAATATGGAAGTTATAAGCACTTGAATCACGGTTTCTGTTTATTTTTTTCTAGATAATTTTGGTTTGGTATTTGCCAATTGTCTCCTTCAAGTGTTGTTTGATCTGACTCTCATTAAAGTGCAAGAAAACTACTGCCATCCAACTTTGGATGTCAGTAAGGCAATTAAGGTGATGCTTAAGGCAGCACAAGCTCGTGCGTTTTACTGGACGATAAACCTGACAGTCGTCTGGTTAGAGATGAAAAGGACTTTTGTGTTTCCAAAGGTTTGAACCTAGTGGAAGTAGGTAGAGAGAAAATGTACTGTAGGTCCAAGAATGGAGCCTTGGGTTACCCCCAACAGGCAGAGCAGCAGGGGTGGTGGAAGTAGTATTAATATTACAC
The DNA here is from genome assembly GCF_001443285.1 of Poecilia latipinna. Taxonomy (NCBI): domain Eukaryota; kingdom Metazoa; phylum Chordata; class Actinopteri; order Cyprinodontiformes; family Poeciliidae; genus Poecilia; species Poecilia latipinna. The sequence goes on along the minus strand of NW_015112681.1, from coordinate 73,297 downwards.
AAGATTCTGTCCAAGAGGTATAACCTAAATCAATAAGGAGCTCAGCTGATGATGCCGATCCACTGTTCCTGACTGGAAAAACTTTTTAAGTCCAACGGTACAAGAGTAAAGTGAACAGAGTCGGGCTGTATTGCATAGTTTTCCCCATAAAATATGAAATAATTATTTGAAAACAGCATTCTGTTTGAGTTATCTTCGTCTGGAATTAAAATTTATTTGATGGCCTGAAACAAACAAATGTGACCAAAAAAAAAAAAAAAAAAAAAAAAAAAAAAAAAAAAACACAAAAAAAAACAACCTAAAACCAACAAAATATTTATGAGTTGTGGATTTGTTTTTCTGATACTGTATGTTTGCAAATGAACTCACTCTCAGGTCCAGATGATTTATTGCATGCACAGGTATTCATAATTAATGCTCCCCAGAGTGCTCTGTATGACACCAAGTTGGTGAGGAGAAAGGGGGCAGGTATAAAAATAGCGCGGACACCCAACATCATCTCATGCATTATTAAGTGCAACCCACAGTTCTGAACTGTATCCTTTATGACACTAAACACACTGTGGGCAAGGGGACAATTAAAGAGCCTCTGGGACATAATTGCCAAGCAGACAAGATAAAGACCAATATAAAAACCACATATTTACCAAGAAAAAGGATGATTTCTACCACCTGTGCAGTTCAACGACTGAACAACTTTTGTATAAACTATAGTCCTGCATGACCCATTTGTCATCTTTGTCAGTGCAACTAACGGTGCTAAATTCTCATGGTCAGTGTGCTATATATATATTTGCATTTACCAGACCAGCATATATGCTTAACACGAAAGAGGCAGCTGCACCATTAGGATCCATCCAAAATAGAACAAGTGATAGGTATCCCAACTTAACCATGAGAAGTACACAGACTCAGTCTTACACATATTGATCTATTATCCAGCTCATTAGCACTCGTTAATTGTGACAGGGCATGAAAAAGTCATGATGCTTAGATTTGAAATAAACATACAGCCAGTGCAACAACAAAAATGGTTTAGAAAAAGGCATTTACATGAGCCAAACCTCGGTCCAGACCTGATTCCAAGAGAAAAGACGTCAAAGGTGTAACTCAGAGGTAAATGTTATGCAGGCACAATGACCTCAAGTTATTTTGGAAAGAAGATGGAGCAAGAAATTTCAGACTCTAGATGTGCAAAGCAGGTGGAGTGATACCCCAAAAGGCACGCACGTACAACTGCAGTGAAAGTTGCTTCTACACATACAAAAATACACTACAGTTTTCAGATGTGCATTTGTAAACAATTCTCCAAATGTTGCTTCATTGTCCACCTTTCATAGCAATTTTATCACAGAACATGTACGTAAAATCCAGAAAAGATGTTATACCATAATAACATTAGAAAATGTTCCAGGCTACAAATATGTTTGCAATACATCACAATTGGGCATAGTCTATTAAGGCACATGAATACATATACATATATTTGCATATAAATGTCTGCTTAGTTTTGTATAAATATCTGCAGAGTGGAAAACTAAATGCAGTCCATTTTTGAGTGAACAACCTTGACCAATAAAGCTTATTCTGATGAACAGCAACTGACAGAAAAAAGCAATCACATATTGATCACTGTTATGCAAGAAGACACAATCGCAGAAGTGAGCACAACATAATTACCACCTATAAATTAGTGTCTGCATTAAGCGAACTCAGGGATTCTGCACCCAGATCTTCTGAAAACAACTAAAGTTTGTCTATTCTATTTTTTGTCTCTTGGTGTTTCTGACAAACGCATCACGTTACAAGATGCATCTGCAAGGATCAGGTGACAGATTGTACCAATTGGTGTGCATGCATCCAGTTAAAGCTGCCAGTGTGCATTTCAGTTACCTGGCAACCTCTTTGAGAAAGTTGTAACTAGAGTCAGGCATGGGAAACATACGGTAGCAGCTGGCAAAATATCTACACATTCCGGTGATATGAAACGTCATCATTGGTCCAGTGGGCAGCAGTTTCTCATCATGTTCAAATGTCCCTAAAATGATGGTTTGATTTTGCCCCATATAGTATTTCATTTTTTATATATATAGTTGTCTTGTAGGACAGTAGAGACAGAGAGAGTCGCTTCCTTCTTACCATCAACACTGAAGTTCTAACAGCCTCAGAGACGCTCTGCCTGAGCTCCGCCGCCGTCCCAGGCTTATTGAGCCCCCTGGTAAACTTCCTCGGCTCAGGTGGAGCAGAAGCCATTGCGCAGTCCACCTTTCATCGGGCAGCCAGGTGCTGAGAGGAGCAGAGTAATGCCGAGGTGTCAGTGGGAACGCCTATCTTATAGTAATACTGCTTTACAATGTCATTGTACCTGAGTGAAACTTCAAAGTTCCGTCGCTCATCGCGAACGCCGCGGCTCACGAGCCCCGGGGACAACTCCGCCAAAGTGTGACGCCCATTTCTCTGTGTATTGGTATCCAATTGGACAGCACCGAAAACCAAGGCACCCATCATGTCGCCAGCCCACATCCTATGATTTATTTTCGAAGTTTTTATTCGGCTTCCTTACATCTCTCTTTAATTTGCGTTTTAGTTGCTTTATGTCTGAATTTCTGATGTGACACAGTGAGCTTTCATGAGTTCAAAACATTGAAATGCGCTCAGTTACGCGTTGATCTCAACATACCGCAGTCCGATATCGCCACCTGCTGGAACATGGATGTAACTACCAGAGATACAGAGGGGTATAAATGTTGCGACAAATATGTCCGTCATATTCTGAGTGGAAACCAATATCAGTATTTTTGGAAAAACAGATGAATTAAAATATAAATGAGAAAATTAAATAAAAACTATATGAAACACAATGTGCCTATAATGGACCTAAGCTTTTCTCATATTCCTAATGAAAAACAGCCAATCTCTATATTTGATGATAGTTACAGTCATCACTGAACTCCACATACTAAAGCAATATGTTTTGATAAAAAAAAATGTGTAAAAGAAAAAAACTTAGTCGTGTATTTCAGTTGTTAATTATTACTTTTGGAGTAATAATAATGACCATTTTAATAATATAATATTATAACAATTGTACCTGATAAATCCAGCTTTTTGGGAATTTATTATCAAGAAATATTGCTAAATCGACGAATTACAAACGTTCTTACAATAGCAGCAATTTCCTTACAAATTATACAAAGTAACGACGGTATTATTGCACAGACACAAAGTCAATTATTTGAGGTACATCCCTGTTGTCCCTAGACATTTTGTTGATGTCATGTTTTTAGAGAAAAATACTATAAAATAAATTTTGTAACAAATGTTTTATTTTTATTATGCTCCTTGCTGGTAATAAGTTATCAATAAAAACACCCTTTGCTCACTTTTACAGTATGTGGTTTAACCACAAAGAGGCAGTAAAGTATCACTATTTTAACATCTGTTTGGTGCCTTCACTGTCATGATGCATTATTTATGTGCAGCAGTTTTCAACCACCCCCTCATTTCTTTATGGTATATATATCAAATGAGCCAGACTTTCTTCAAAGTGCTCCCTTCTTTTTAATGATAAATGTTGATTTTTCTGCTCCGTCTTTGTGGTTGGCCATTTATTATTAATTTGTCTATTTCTTGAGCTAACACTAACTTATAAGATTTGTTTAAGCACTAGAAATGCTCTATAGTCAAGAAATACTAGTTTAACTTGTACTTTTAATCTGCATTAAAATTAACAGCCTGTAGCAAGAACACAATTTACTAAAGCTTCTCTTTTTGAATTGATATTTTTGGCCCATTAAAAATGACATTTCTGAAGGGAAACCAACATGGCGCATAAGCCTGAACACAACATTAAGATGAGGCAGGGTGGTGCCAGCATTATGCTGTGGGTCTGCTTTTGTCCGGCAGGGTCAGGTTTACAAAACAAACAAACCATTTGTGACCTGCTTTCAATTTCTAAGTAATGCACCACTTTATGTTGTTTTATGTCAGCTGTAATTCCAGTATTTTACATTATTATTGTAACGTTACAACACGTCAAAAAAGTTAAAGAGACATGAATACATCACAGAGCATCATTGTTCCATTCTAATTTTATAACTAAGTGCTTCTGTGGACTTGAATCAGTTTCAGGACCAAAACGCGGTTAAAAAGTCAACAAATCGCGGCAGAGAATGACACAAAGAGCACAGATGCAGTACATTTGTCCCCGGTGTTGTATCCACTGTCTGCGGCAGAGCGGCGCTGCACCACCCTCTCTCTCCTGGCCGGCTGTGTGGGACCGTCCGCGGCAGTAACTTAAAACCCAGAGACGAGTGGTCCAGACGAGCCCGCAAACGAGGCGTTCCCAGCCACCTTGGCCAGACCGAGAGATATCCATCGCCTCCGTCCGCCATCTCTCTGCGCTGGGGGGCAACGATCCGTCCACCGCTCACCATAGGCGCCTGTGACTCGTGTGTTGTTTTTATGTTTTCCCGACTGGAAAACGACACTGGACGCACAGAACTAACTGGCTAGCTCTGTAGCTAGCATCAGTTAGCTTGGATAGCAATCAGCTTTAAACGTACTCGATTTAAATGTGGGGTCTTTTTTGTAATTTTACTGACTTTCGAGAAGAGAATGTGGATATATTTTAAAACTGCTTTTGATTAGAATATGTATTTTACCGTGTTTATTATTTTCGCGATATTTAGCAGCTTTGCTTAAGTTTTGTAGCACCAGCCAGACTGTCGCCTCGGGCAGCTAGTATGTTAGCTGCTGGACACAGACGCCGTTTTCCGGACACTCACAGATGGAAGATCCGCCGTACAAGATAGCTGCACGGCTTATCTGTCTGCTTCGCAACGGGCTCCAAAGCGGGACTACTTCACTTCCTTTTGTTTATCATTGTTAATCCACGGACACCAGCAACAAGAACAACAACAGCAAATCTTTTTTTCTTTCTTTCTTTTTTTTTTTTTTTTGCATTATTTCTCAATGTGTTGTGCTGTACTATCTGGGAGATCAGTTCAAGTTATTGGGCTGACTTTTGAGGAAGTACGTGGAGAAACTGAGTAGAAGTTGTAGCAGAGGACCAAAAGAAGTACAGCACGCCTCGGAGGAGACCAAGTAACGATACCAAAGTACCCTGTGAGCCGAGCCGCAATGAAATCTATGGCAAGATCTGCGTTTTGCTTTGCAATCTTCCTGACTTCTGTGGCTGGTGAGTGGCGTGAATTGATTTTTGTTGATGAAAATGTTCTCATGGTGAACATTTTATGCTCTCCTTTAGCCATAGTCTGTCCCACAAAGTCTTCGTTTGTTGTAAATGATCCATATGTTGTTTACGAGGCTGAGTCTGAACCTTTTTGCGTGATTATTTCTTCAGGGGCGGTCCAGACATTTTTGGGGCCCTGAGCAGCCATATTGATGCACAAAATTAACTTAGGTGTTTGTATAACAAACAGTAAAACATGATTGTAGTGTTGGTATCCTTGAAGGATGTGTGCGTCTTTGATTTAGCTGAACAAATAGTTGGAGGGTATCGTAGCAGAATAAATAAAGATCTGGTCCATGCCAATGTGTTCAGCGGCACTCCTGTTCAGTTTCTGCTGATTTTACATATTTCATTGGGTTATAAACTACAGTCAGCAGAGTAGGTTGCCATGATTTTTTAATAGTTCCTGACTTTACTTGACCTACATTAGCTTCAGTCTCAGTCCTTAAAAATTTAAAAGTTGGTCATTTTCCCTGTTAAGGTCACAAATTGGAGATAATATCGACTTATATGTTGTTGTAGATAGATTCTCTGTTATTATGAATTTCACTTACACACAAGTAACAGTCTTAAAGAAGCCTTGCTAAGTGTGTGGGGTTTTTTTTGTTTGTTTTTGATATTCCAGCTTTGCTCACTGTAATTGTCATTGTTCATGGAGGGAAGGGAGTGAGTGCAAAGTTGTGTGCCAACTTGGGACACTAAAACTAACTAAGTTTAGTTCAAAGAATTATTTTTTGATCATTTATGCTGAAATAGGGACAATTTTTAAAACCCTGGCTTTTATCAGAGACATTCAAAAGTCAAATCAGTTTTCCAAAGCGTGAACGTATCATACTGAAGCACTGCCAGCTTGCACTAATTACAACACTCTTCGGTGTGGCTGCTGTTACTAAGAGATGATGCGAAATTTGCTGTTTTCAGTATCCGTGAAGTGTTTCAGTGGTTTTAGAGAAGGCACAGAGATGTAAGGACCTATTTAAAATCAAACAGTGTTCTCTATGAGATATCTGTGGTTTATTTATGCCATGGTAGGATTTCATTTGAATTACAACGATACTGTGAAATTGCTCAGTTTAATCCTTTCTGAACGTTCAGCCTTGTTCTGTTGTGGATTATGTAAGCATTACCATTGAGTTAAGGATCTACATTCTCAAAAATGTACACAGGGACCGTCATTTTAGTAATGCTAGCCATTGTATTGGTTAATATGAAATGCAAAAGAGTTTAAAATGCCAACGATGTAATCACTGGCAATTATTCTACCCAAATTGTTGTAAAAGGTCAAAGCTTTACAAAAACAAGAAATTGGAAGTTATTGGCAAAACTCCGATTTGTGCATCTCTATTCTAATTTTAAAATATCCAATTTATTTAGACCGTTAACTAGGAGCTAATAGTGCTATCTTGAGCAAGTCATAGATGTAGGGGAAGTTACAGCATGTTTTAACAGACGGACCTCATGAAAAATTACATCTATGGCATTTGTTTGAGCACTGATGTTCGCCTCCTGCTGGCCTGGAGCTGTAAGCACCTGCTTAGTTTGCTTAAGCCTCCGACCAGCTGTGCATTGAGAGAATCTTCTGTCCTGCCTAAATTCACACACACTGCCTCTGTTGTCTGTCAGTTGCGTTTCAAACAACAACAAAAAAACTTATAACCCTTTTCAGTCTCTCTGTGTGCAAAAGGCCTGGAAGAAAATGCAGCCAAGCACGCGCAGTCCCCGCCTGCCAACTCATGCCATGTGTTTGAGACCTCGGAGTTGAAGCCAGGCTTCTGTGAAACCTTGAGCACGATAAGATAGTAGCAGACAGAGGAACAGTAGAATGTGTGGGAAGAAAAGATGGGTAGCTGAGGTGAAAAAAGTTCAGCCGGGTGGCGGGAGTCGCTGCCAAAAAAGATCTCTTTGGAGCATACGTTGCTTCATCCCTCGATTCATAGGCATAGAGTTGTCAGAAACTATATCTGTTATTTTTATTATTTGAAGCGGTTAGTGTTTGGAAATTGTTCTCAGAATTTTCCTGCAACCAAAAAATTAATTGTATTTTCTCAATGTTTTAATTGATACACCAACATAGTGTAGGTGTCCTAGTGATAGGAGGTTGAATATGAAAGCATACCACACTTTTTATATTTTTGTCAATAAATATGTTGGAAAATAATGTAACATTTCTACCTGCTTCACAAATGTGAGACACTTCCTGTTGGTCTAGCACATAAAATCCCAATAAAATAGATTCAATCCTGTAGTTGTACTGTGACAAAATGTGGGAAAGTTGAAGCCCTGTAAGTATGTTTGCAAACCTGTGTTATGCTCGTTATGCTCAGAATCCAATGTGTGGTTGTTTGGCCAAAGGGCATTAAAAAAAAGTGTTTTATATTCAGGAAAGCTGCTGTGCAGGAGAAGTGGCTCACAGGCTGGGTGCAGTTCTTGCTCTTATCTTGTTCAAGAACTCTTCAGAGTGATTCTGAACCGATCGCAAGTAACGGCTTGCAGTGCTTCATCTTATAAATTGGACATGTAGATAAACGGCACCAGTGTGTGGATAATTCCCTTGCTAAACTGGTATTAAATTTCATCCCAGCCATAGTTAAAATGCAGAAAGTTATCAGTAATCTTTCATAAACATCTGTTTCCTTCCTTCCATGTGCCTTGCATTTAACCTGTTTGCAGCCGATGTTGGTTTGGTTGGGCTAATGCTACATGTCCCATGGGACTAATTAGTGTGTTGGTGTTCCCGAATTGGGAAGCGGTTCCAAACAAATCTCAAACCTTCTGGCACTACTTTTAGATTCTTCTCAGTTTCAGAACAACTTGTAGCAAATTCCTACTACAGTTCACATGGAAGTACTTCTCTGATACAGAAGTTTAGTGGTTATAATTCTAGTCAAAATGCTGCACATTAAAAAAAAAAAAGGCACATTTTTATCTAACAAGACTGCATTATTGGCCATACATACTTCTATTTTAGCCAAACAGATCCCTAATTTCTCCCTGAACAATGTAGTTCTTTTTTTTTTTACCCTTAGCAGTGATGTCAACATCAAAAAAAAGAAGACCATGGCTGGTCCTTACGAAGGAGACTTAAATGCTTTCTTTGGTATGCAATGTTGGCCTTCCATGGAGGTAAACAAAAGAGTAGTAAGCCGGTTAATGAATGGCTTTCAAAAGACTAGAGATGCACCGAATCTCTCTTTTTTCCACTTCCCATACCGGAAGTGGCAAACACTTCTGGTATGGGAATCAGCCGTTACGTTTCAGCAATAGAAAAATAGCCAAGTCGACTTAAAATGTTTCCTGTTCTTCAAAGTGCAGACATAAATGTACTGAATTATAAATTTCTTTCATAACTCTGCACAATTACAGCACACTTAAATACACCAATGTCCTCACAATCGTGCTCAAACATGTAAAGTCAACAGAATTTTAATTTGTTCAGTCAGAAATAAAGCAGCCAATGTAAAATAAATAAACTGAAACTGACGAGAGCAATAGGTTGACTATCTTGTTCAAACATGCAAAAAAAAAAAAAAAAAAAAACTGCAACAAACCTTTCAGAAAGTGCAATCGGGAATTCAAGATGAATGATAAAGCCTGACGTCGCTCAGAGGACAAAGCAAAGAATTAAACTAGAATTCTAGATTTTTTTATTTTTTTATTTCCCAATACTGGGTTTGATAAGATATTAATATCAGATCAGTGCATCTCTACAAAAGACAGATTTCAGCTACAAACTGCAGTTATCCCATAGAAACAGAGATACAGCCATTATAAACTTACAAACCGGTATTTGAATACCTGAAGCAAAGCAATGTGGACACAGAATATGAGAGATTATGATCTGTTAGTATTTGAAACTATACATTGACATTCAAGAGGGGAGCAGCGTGGCTGCAGCTTGTAGGCTCGGTTGCTGCTGGAATGAGAGATCATTTGGTCTCACCTTAGTTGGAGTTGTGAGCTGTGGCGAACACAGCGATTTATACAATGGAACAGTGTTCAGTGAGCGTTCTGCGACGGCCAAAAGGAGAAATTAAGCGGATGTTTCAGAAAAACAAAAGGTGCAGCCTTGAGATGGTAACTCAGAGTGACAGGCTATGATTAGCACAGAGCGTTCTCCTTGACCAGCAGAGACAATGAGTCTGGAGTTCTAAAAAAAAAAAAAAAAAAAAGTGTTGAGGATTTTCGCAGACAGAACCTTTGCAGAGTAGCCGCAGGGATTTCAGTCGATATTGGGCTTTTTAAAAATCACGTCTGCCAACTCGGTAATTGCTGCTCTTCTCTGTTGCCATCCTTTTACATCACAAACCGTGGATGTTGCTATGTGCTTCAGCTTTGCAAAGGCTCTCACAGAAGACATCCAGAAAACAGTAACTCTCAGCTGTAAGAATGTGGGAATGGACTAAAATTATATTGCATTGTCAATAAAAAAATATATTGAGAATCTGCTTGAAGAATAGGGTAGATTCATTATGGGCTTGTTTTAGATTCTCAAGAAATGATGTATGATATGTTCTCTTTAAAATAGACAATTATTCCTTTTGTATAGCTGCTAAAACAACATTGATCATTACACCTATAATAATGTAGTAATTATTATTTTGATGTTGCTGCCTAGCAGACATGTTTCTCTATTTTCAGATAGGGTGATGAGGTGTGGCTCCATTAATTTTTCACTTTGACACTCCATTTTTTATTTTTTTTTGGAAACGTGGGCTACTCCGTTGCTTACTCAGTTATCTCATGAGGCAGATCTTAAACCATAATTCATAGTGATTTAGAACCTGAAACTTTATAACTTTGGTGTACTTTAACAATGGAAATCAACCCAGATCTAGCTGGGAATTAGCCGGGGTTTCCTCCTAAGTAGCATTTTCTTTTAGATGTATGTTAACTCTTGAAGCTTGTTGTGAACAACAGGATTTCTGTTGAATCATAGCCACGACTGGTTACGTTTTTGTAAGAGGGGATGTTTGCACTAGGCCTATTTAATATTAAAAAAGACGTAATCTGCAATTATGTCACGGTGACTATGATATGACTCGGAATAAGTGAACAAATATTTAACTAAGCCTCTCTACTTTTCATGTCTTTCTGGTTTGGGTTTGTGAAAATATAGAACTCAGACTATCCAGCTACTTTAAAAAAATGCTAATTTTTACAATTTAACAATGTGGTTTTATTGGTAAAGTTACATTTGTGTACATCTTTTGGCAATAAAACAACTTAATTAGTTTCTTAATTACTTTGCCAACACATCTTAAAATATGCTGCAGTAATAAAAGAACAAGCATTAGTAAATGTATGTCTGGGATTATTTAATTTGATAATATTTGTTACATCATGGTTTTTGCTATATTGATATTGCAGTAATGGTAATTTTACAGTCTTATGAAACCCTATCAAACACCCTTCCTTCAGCTGATGAATAGTGCACAGCAACATGTGGGGTGAGTTAGTTTTTTCTTAAGACTGAAAGAGGACTGTAAAAGGTTTATGTCAGCCTCACGATGAAAAGTGTGCTGCTTGGAGCAGCAGGTGGGGGAGGGGCCGTCATGAGATACAATCAAAGACAATGCCAGTTAATTTAGCGTTTTCTCTGCCATCTCAAGGACTTTAAAAAGTTGCGCATTCATATTCTGTCATACCTTTAGTTTAAAGCTTGGCATTGCTTGACATGGCCACTGACGTACCAAAAGTTTCATTGTATACATTAGTCAAAATATGTAATTCTGGGAGTCACTAATATTCTTAAGGGATTTTTGGTTCTGATCCATCACTCTTCTTTTAGCATTGTCAGTTTCATTGGAAATAATACTCTCTCTCCCAGAAAAGGAGAAACCCCCATCATACCAGACAGCCACAGGCCTCGCTGGTTTTACATTGTTTTGTGGTGAAAATAAGCCTATCAAGCTACTGTATGGCAAGACAAGTCCATACTTGTAACTAATTTCTTCAACAAGGAAATGATGTTATAAACACAGCCTAAATGGAGGTACAGCCTAAAACCAGACTTCCTTGCTTATATAATCCGAGATTATGCATCCCCCCATGGAGTGAGAGCAAACACCACTTGTCGTGACCGTTTTCATGACATATTTGGGAAAGTTAAGGTATACAGGGATAATAGAAGGAGGAGTGTGGGTGGGGGTTTTGGTGCAACTGTGTGGTGGTCAATAACGGTGGCCTCCCAGCTTTGAGGGGAGTATAAACCAAGGATTAGCATAACTGTACCAGACTCAGACAGACACAGACTGAGCGGTGGTGTTATCGGGGGGGTCATTGCAGAGCACCAGATGGAACAGATTAAAGCCCCCTCGCTCCATCTTTAAACTTAACCTGAGGACTTGGAAAATCAGGGGTGTCAGCAAATGCCAATCCGATTCATCCTACCTCACCAAACAAGCCGTGCACCCAAACAACAGCAGCGGACACGGCTCACACAGGTACAAGTGCTTCTCAGGAGATTTTCTTCACCCTAAGCGTTTTGTGCTAATGAAAACACGCTACATTTGGGAGAAGACAGTCTAAGGCAGTTCTGCCTGGAAAGAGGCGAGGACGTTGAAAAGCACCGATACATTCTGATGGGGAGTCAGTGCTTGGCTTTGAAAAGCCTGCATGCCTGCTTGAGGCAATGACTGTGCATGCACAGATGCATGAGCCCAGCTTTCAGCCAAGAAAGACTGCTGTTTTCCCCACTTCCCTTCTCCTGTTTCTGGCTTTAATCGCGTACAAGAACTTAAACGTGTGCAGAGAGAGCAGCCAACACATCCTCGTGCCTTATAATCAAGTTTCAGACCGCCTTGTCTTGCGTTGCTTTTGCGTTGGCAGCGGGGAGGGGAGGAGAGGGAGAGATTAGATCGCTGTTGTTTTATAGCAGCAAAGCCAAGGGAAGGGGTAGCGCGAGGGGAGTTGGGAGGGTGCACTGAAGGCCAGTTGGGGGAGGAGGGAGAGATTAGCAAATAACTGGGCCATGGGTAAACACTCAGCAGTGCCCGCCGTCATCCAATGGAGAGCCTCGGAGCAGAAAACTACTCTGTAGTCTTTTGATATGACTACCCTCTCTTTCTGTCTCTCATCTTCCTCGCTCCACTGGCCTTGCTTGCATACTGTGACCCACAATCCATTGCTGCAGCGGGAGCCAAAATTACATGATGAGCTCCACAGAGCAGTGCCCGAAACAGGGCCTGTCATGCTGAATAAGAGATGAATGTAGAGATTGGCATCCAAACAGAAACGGTTCTAAAAACATTGGATTAGGATCACTGAGCTGCAGACGAGTCGGTAAGAAGTGACAATAGACGCCTCCCTTGGCCGAGACTACACATAGCGGGGTTCCTAAGCAGACTGGAGCTGGGTTTTAGTATTTATCAGACCTGGATAAGTGGGAGAAACTAAAGTTTAGGGGAAAGACGGGATGCAAGATCCGTCCTTCCTTCCTTTCCTGTAAGCTTCCATCATATATATTATAATAAACGTGTTTTCTTGTGTACTTTCTTTCTTCTGTCCTTCCTTGTACCTTCTTTCATCACTTTTCTCACTTGTCTGATCTCCCTGTCTCATTTCCTTCATTCATTCAGTCATTCCTTGTCCTTTATTCCTTACCTTACTTTGTTCCATATGTTTCTTGTGTCCTTCCTGCTTTTTACTTTCCTTCCACTCATCTTTTCTTCTTTATTTACTTATGCCCTTTCTTTCTTTTCTTCTTTGTACCCTTCCCTTCTTTCCTAATAATTTCTTATGTCCTCCCTTTCTTCCTGTCTCTCTTGGGTCTGAAATCATCTGGAATTTTTAAATAAAGTATATTTCAGAACCCTAAATAAGAAAAGGTCACGTTGATTTGGTTTGAGTTTCATTATCCTTTTTCATGAGCGTTATCTTTGTATAACAAGCTAATGTATTCAAATCAATATTAAAATAAACATACTCATTCTTTTAATCATCCAATTAATTGTAATCTGTTACTTACTGATCTATGCATTGATGGTGGAATCAAAACAACATAAAACCCAAAAAATATCCACATCCACATCCAGTTGAGTTGCCCAATGTGGGAAGGACTATCCGCTTTTAGTTTTATATCTTGACTACAACAAGGTTTTGGTATAAGGACCTCAGGGCTCGAGTTGAAGAATCTGACTTTAGTAATTTAGTAGTAAATTAGCAACTGAAGTCAAACATGAAAAGTTCCTTACAATAATCTGAGATCAAATGATGGCATCAGCAATAATAGTTAGACTCGGTTGGTTTGAGTAACCTTTTAGAGACAAGCACCTAAATGTATTGATGCATTCATGTTCAAATGATCACTTTGGTTTTGATTTTGTTGTGATTGTTGTTTTTTGGGGGGAGAGGGGGTTGCAGCATTACATTACTGTGTTTTGTTATTTGTGTATTGGTTTTGATTCTTAGTGTCTTTAGCTTTAGATTCAGTAGATCCATCTGCATTGCCTGCTCTTGATTAGACATACCTGGTTTTACTACTAAGAAATAGTAAGTAGTAAGAAATTGGATATTTTTGTATTCCTCTTGATCCTTCTGGTACCTGCCACCATGTCTGTTTGCTAGTCCTTTTGTTGCCTCGCCTGTCATTAGCCCCGCTGCTGTTATTCAATTCCCCTTGTGTCTCCTGCTGGAATTGTATAGTTCCTTTCTCAGTAAATATCTGCTTCAACCTAAGGCGTACATTCTCCAGTCTGCGCCAGGATCCATCTTCACCACACCTCTATCCACATTGTTTTAGCAGTCTGAATGGGAAGCTGTCGTTAAGGTTTTCTTCCCACTTATTTTTTTTTCACCGTGACACAAACATAATTGAGCAAGAGCAAGTAACATGCACACATCTAGAATTGTGAGTTCTAGATGTGTGTATGTTTCTCCTAAAACATTTATCGTGTATCTCGTGATGCCAAAGCAGCAACCCTCCACATTCACTGTATTTCAGGTGAGAGATGTACTGCAAATCTATGCGAGACAAATACAGATGCTGTCAGGTGTAAACAGTCCATCCTGTTATCCTGATCGAACATGAAGTAGGAAAAGACGAAAAGCCGAGTCGACACAAAAGTGCAGTCACAAGGAAAAGCTTGCTTTCTCCCATTATTATGTGAGATTGTTGAAAAGACTCCAGTCCCAAACTTAAAGGTCTGGGCTAAGTCTCAAGCCTTTGGAGTGCAAGACTAAACAACTTGCAAGCATTTAGAGCAAGAATCTAAGTTCAGTCCTGACTGTTTAGAGGACAGATCTTACTGAAATCAAACTTATGAAGTAAGGTCAGATCTTAAATGTTTAGAGCACAAGTCCAAGTCAAGTCTTGAGACATTAGAGCATGGGTTTCAGTCTTGCGTCTTTGGAGCGCGAGTCTTTGTCTTGAGTCTTTGGAATGTCAAGTAACATGGCCAGGAGCAACTCGCCAACTCTCATATGTCAGACAGAAAAGCTCGTAAAACCTCTTGATCAAACATGAGTTCAGAGTAAACAACACACACACTCTCATATGGGGCCAATTCAATATGTTCAATATCCTCGATTTTTAGATCGGCGCGGCCCTGACATTCTTCCAAGCTGTCGAGATCACTCTTAACACCACACAGCAGGAATATCTCTTCAGATGATCTTAAGAGCCACCCTGATAATCCGGACATCATTGAGATTGTCTGAAGGGTGAAATTTGGACAAAATCAGCATAAAAGTTTTGCTGTGTGAACTAAATATAATTGAAGTCTTCAATCTTCACTGTACAAGTCTGATGCCTTGCTTCTTTAGAGCACGAGTCTGAGTCTCACAAGTCAGTCAGGCCCAGCCTTTACAAAGCGAGTCATAATGGAGCCTCAAGTTTTTAGAATGCGAGTCGAAGTCAAGTCTAAAGTCTTTAGAGCGAGAATCTAATTCAATTTTCCACATCTGATCGAAACACTCAGGAATCATGTTAGTGCCAGGTCTGAACAGCCCCGAAGAACAAAGAGGAAACGGAAATCAATGAACCTGCCTTGTGGTAAGACGGTGATCTCCATTTGTCTTGTGTGCACTTATGTGCAAGCACGTTGGCACAATGAAACTATTTAATGTGCTGCATGTCAGTCGGTGTGTGTCATAATGTTATTTCCATCTCACAGAAGGTCAGGCTTTGAAGTCTGGGAGTTTAAAGGGTTATGGAGACAGTGAGGGTGTTTTATTGCAGGATGAAAGGTTAAACAGCTCTTTACATAAGTTATTGTTTGGTCATCTGATGCCTACTGCTCATTTGGTATTGTTTCTAAGGAAGTCTTGTTTAATGGTAATGCAGGAAAATCACATTTAAAGGCTGTGAATGAAATCTTAAAAATCCGGTTTTAGATCATTTTAGGGGCGGGGGGTTTTACCAAAAGTTCCTCCTTTGCTGTGTGTTGTGGTTTGTCTCGGAGGCGTCGCTGACAGAGCGGCATCTATGGAATTCATTTCACAACCTCAAACGCCAAGTGTTAAAAGGTAATGTCAGCAGTCGCTGTTGAAAAGAGTTCAGTTTTTCCAGCCCTGCATGCGACGTCTCCGTGTTTGCCTTGCCGTCTGTGGGTGTTGTCGCAGGCCCTGCACTTCCTTCTGTCGTGCTGCGTCTATTATTCCTTTGTTTCTCCCCTCTCCTATGGGAGTTCCTCCTGTACAGCCCATGTCCACATATTCACCAGTATTGAGAAAATAAATTGAGCCATGATAGACGGGAACTTTTTACAAAGAAATCACATTGTAGAAATCACTCAACCACTGGCTGAGTGATTGCCACTCTTACTGTACTTACAGTATTCATCAAAGTGATTTTGGCTTATTATTAAGTACTAATGCAGTTTATAGTTAAACTAGTGGACAATGGTAATGGCATCCTCAGTTATCAGGTTCTTTGGCTAAAATAATAGATTAGCTTTAAGAGTAGGCTATTTTTAACATTCAATACAGTTCACTCATGTAGAGTAAGTGTTGTAAGAATGTGTCTGTAGTGAGTAAATAAACTGATCAGTTGATTTAGCAACAGTATTATTAGCAACTTTATGTATATATCACAAGTAAATGGAGGATGACTGCCTGCTGTGGCGATCCCTGAAAAAAAGACGAAAAATTAAGAAGCTGTAGCCCAACTAATGTCTCATTGCCTGTCGTGAATAGATTCTCAGATTCTCACAATATAAGCCTGAGTGAAAATATCTAAATATTTATTTTTTACACTAAAAATTACATGTATATGATCTAATTGATTTCAATTGAAACAGAAAAGCAACTGTTATTCCAAATACTACTTCATAGACTGCATTAAAAACATTAAACATGGACTGAATTTAGTCTGTAGTGTTCATTTGCTACTCGAGTCAATATGCTTTTTAATAAGCCCTTTTTCTGTTTCCTGTAGGGTATCAGTGAAAATAAAACAAGTGGATATTAGCTAGTAAATTATTCTGACTTGAATTATCACCTAATATATATTTATATATTTCTCAGCAGCAATGTGTTGTTCTTCCAGGTAAAACTAGCTGCTTGTTAAAAGGATTTTAAACTATTGTAATGATGGGAAAATTCTGTTTTCAAAACTTGACTGTAATATCTTTATCAGTAGTCAGCCATGGTCTAGTGGCTACCATGGTCGATAACGCGGCTAATTACACAGCTAATATCTGCCTGTTTTGCTCCTAGAGACACTTTATCAGAGCAGAACAGAAAAGGCACTACATTTGGCACATCAAGCTTTAGTACTAAATTTATCAGAGTAATGGTTGTGTATTTAAAATAATACACTTTCATCTTCAAGCTTACCACTTTACTTAATTAGAATTTCAAGAAATGAAGCTGAATATATTAAATGTTACTATAAAGTATATTGGGTGTACTGACAAAGGATGTAGGTGGAGGACAAACTTTGCAAATTATGCCTGTGCAGACAGGTAAAATTACTGTTTGAACCAGGTCCAAATAAGGAACTACCCACCTTGGCTACAACCTCAGTATTTTTTGTATTTTTTTTTATCATCACAGGTGTTAGTCTGACTTGTAAGACAGTTAATTTATTAAGATGTCAATCAAAACTGCGTTGGAGACGTCGTCTACATGCTCGTCGGCACAGTACAGAAGGCTACAAACAGTCTCACTCTGTTACTATACTTCCCCTTTTTAGATCAACCATTTAAGTAAAGATGAACAGAGAATACATTGTGAATGAATGAAGACAGTAGGTCAGGTTGTGTTAAGTGAAGGCAGTTGGTCCAGTTTTACCACTGCGTTCATTTATCACTTGTAGCGGTTCGTTAAAGCTTTTTTATCGTCGTAGTTAGGGCGAAATGTAAGTACTGATAGCTTTTATGTTAAAAATCCATTGCAGCCATGTCCTTAAAGCTACGCTTTCTTCTTTTTTGCGGCTTTAAAGAAAGCTCAAGGAGATTTTGAATGCAGCCTTTAAAGTGCAACTCGAGTGAAGACGATGGAGAGAGAGAGAGAAAAAGAGGGTTCGGTTCACAGAGCTACTTGGAGGAAGGAAAAACTGGAACCACACGCCCTTGGTCTAGGATTGCACTGCTATTGTCTGCAGATTTCTAATAGTTTCTTCAAGTGGCACGTTTCACTGGAAATCTGCCACTGCTGGAGCTCCTTTGTCTGCAGGCGTATGTTTAAGAAGCGTAGTGCAAAAATATTCATACTGCTTGAACGTTTGCTCGTTTTTGTCACCTTACCACAACAAATCTCAGTGTTTGTCAGTAGGAAGCGACAAACACACCTCCCTGTTTCAACTTTTGTCCATCTGTCGATCAACTGTCAGTTCCATGTTCATGCTCTCACTGCAACGCTTCACCGTGGAAACGACGGTGCATTCAAGATGACGTTCAATGTTGGTTTGGTTGCACTTGATTTTATTTAGGCGTAGAGTAAAACAAACTAAATCATTTTTCTTTTCCCTTCAAAACTATAGAGATGGGTGATTACTTAAAATGTATTGCTACTTTTTTATCTGCATTTTCATCGTCCATATTGCACAATTTGATATTTAAGAAATAAAGTCACTTAATGGAAACAAGGCAATTCCAATAGCTGATTTTTAATGGAACAATCAGCAGAGAAAACAAAAAAAAAATCCAACATTACAGTCAGTTTTTCGCTTTTCCAAACATTGATATATATATTTTTTAATCACAATAAATCCAAATTCTCCTGAGTAGTTTTTCACCATAATGAAAAACGAAATGACAAATGCCCACCCCTAACTATACACCATCAGTAGAATTTGTATTGGAGTACGACTTAAAATTCCGCTTAGTTCAGCTTTACTCTGGCTGTAACATCTATAATGCACATACCAATGTGCTTAGTGAGGCATTAGAAGACTCTTAATATTCGATTCTCTTTCATCTTCAGATTCAGTGTTAACTAAGGTGAAAATAACACTGCTTTGAGATCAGAAATGTTTCTCCTGATCTAGCGAGGAAATCGACTCGGCTGAAAAGAGCCAATTCCGCCCATCTTTTTTATAATCTATCATCGGCTGTGGAGGTGTATGTTCAGCAGCCCCCCCTACAGACAGAGTCAGGTACTCAGGACAGTGAGCAGTAAGGGGGCCTACACGTTGAGGGCAGCTGCTGGCCGAGGCCTACAGTAGCCAGGGGTTGACAGCTTTATCTTCTCATGAGAACAGAGGAGGAAAGTTGGCTCCATGCCCAGCCGAACTACCACTCCACTGCCTCAACCCCTGCTCACACAGACTAGCTTGACCTTGGACAGAGCACAGCCACCCTTGTCCCTCCTCCCTCTTTGGAACTAACCCCAGCAGCACCCTCCCCCCGCTGCTCTCAGCGCCTCTCCCGGATGGAGGATAGGGAGGAGTTGGGAGTAAGGGAAGCAAACTGGCACATCATGTTTCTCTCATCTGAAATTACCCACAACACACACTGTGTACATATACACACACTCTGAAATTCAGACGAGTTCTTCCTGGCGTGGCGCGTCAGTCGCCCAGATGTGTGATTTCACAACTGGCTCCATCTTTTCAGTCAAAACTGAAAGTTGGACTTAATTCCAAAAGTATTCATGCAATTGGAACTTTGCTGTATGTAGTCGGGTCACAACAGTAAACGTTAGCATTTTATTGGGATTTGAGGTGAGAGACCGACGCAGTGCAGCTCGTAATTATGAAAATAATTCATGGTTCACACAATTCATCACAAATAAAGATCAAGACACACGGCATGTTTGCTAACATTAACTCCATTAACCAATTAGGACTCTTCAGGTTGAAGCATGATGAATTAAAATGAGCTTGATAATTTCCATTCTCATTAACATTTTAAAAATGGAAATGTTGCTTACAGAAACCTCCTAATCCATTTTATTTGACATTTTGGTTTAAGTGGTTTTTATTTCTGTTTTATTTATAGGTTTATTTTGAATATTTAAAATATGTTCCAGTTCTAATGTTAAATGTTCTTCACAAAATGAACGTTTATTTGTCTTTGAGAGGGCAGGCTTGCATTATTATGCTGCCATTATCAATATATTACTTGGAAATGGCCTCAGAACAACAATATTATTGTTTATCACAATAATTGCTGGGATACTCTAGTTCTGGGATGAGCAAAGAGAGATTTTGGTTATAAAAATTTTTTGGAAGAAAAATAACACGCAAAAGTTTTCTTCCACTTCACAACTGTGCAAGTGATAGACCAGATCTGGTCTGGTCTGGTCTATCACATCTATTTATGTTTGGCGTTGCAATGTGGGAAAAAAATGTAAAACGGTCCAAGGCTACGGATACTTTAGCACAGAAGTGTTTTTATTGTGTTTGTCAGGCTGTAAACCAGTTAAATTCATTAAGGTGGTGACTGTGCTTGCCGTTCCTCCTGCTGTCTGTGTGAATGTTATGTCCTTCAGGCTGGAGTTTAATGGGCTTTCTATTGATCTTCGGGTTCGTGAGAGGCAGCAGCTTTAATGGGCGCATAGTTGGTTTTCATCTGTGAATTCTTCCTGTATCGATGAGCGGCGGTGCAGCTGCTTCAGCAAATGAGATGTATTTGAATCCATCTTGGAGAATTATTGTGATTCTATTTACGTTCATTGAGTTGAGTTAAATAAATTCCCTCCATGTCTACATCCCACCTTCAGGTATTGACGTAATGCTGCTTGAATTTGCTTATTTCATTTTGTAATTAAAAAAAAACTGATGGGTATGAATTATAAATGAACTAGAAAGTCTAACCTAGTAGTTTGACTTTCCAAACAACACAAACATTGGAAAGGCATGGAAGATTTTACTATTCTAACAAAGTCCATGAATGAAGCAAACATTTAGAATAACCTGTAGCTGCGTTTCTTTTGATTTTTACAAATTTTATGGTCTTTATGGAAACATGCCCATTAAAACAAAAAAACAAATCACGTTTTGATAAAGTTTTTGTACTAGGATGAGGTGGTTATTAACTCGTGCCCACAACTTAATTCATGGCCACAACTTGTTTAATTCGTGGCCACGAGTTGTTATCTAAAAGTTGTTCCCACTAAATAAATGAGCTGTTCCAACAAATGAAAGGATTTGTTCCCACTAAATAAATGAGTCGTTCCTTCTAGTCAAGTTGTGGCCATCGTTTGTCGCCAGATGAGCTCTGTAGGTTTTTAGATTGTATCAAAATGACCGCAAAGGAGAAACACATCAAAAACCGCATCACATGATCAAAAACCAGATATTACTACTGCCAGAAACAACGGAAAAGATGACAGGAAGTGGAAGGAGGATGAGAGCTTCTCAACTCCACTTTAAGTCCAAGGTCCTGTCAGGTGCACACCTCAGAACAAAGATGGTACTTACATATCTTTTTTTTGTGTGTTTTCAGCTGCGCAGGGTGAGGAGAGGGAGTGTGCCTTCACGGACCAGCTGCCGCAGTGGGAGGTCAAGCGAGTGGCGGAGGGCGAAGGCAGGGTCTCCCCAGAGAACACCACCATCCGATGTGCCAAGGGCAAGCACTGCTTTGGCCTGTGGGAGAAAACCCCACCTGGTGAATTACAGCTGGTCAAACAAGGTAATAACCAAGTTTTCTCCTACACATTTCTTCTTCTGTTGCAGCTGCTCTTTTGTCCCACTTGGCTGTTTCAAATCACCAAATGAAAGCCCGAGCTTAATAGAAAAACCCTGAACTTTAAGGTCAGTCATTTCCCTCAGTTAATTTAAAGTCATGGTTTGAATTGGCTGTGTGAAAGGAAAGAGATGAAACTGTTTTATAGAAACAAAAATTAATTGGTTAATCTGTCTTAATGTCCAATCAAGTGTTACCGCTATTTATTGTGTTCTAGTTTGGGGCCCATCAAATGATAGTTGTTGTTTTTTTTTTTTTTTGTTGTTGTTTTTAAAAAGGTCAAAGATTGCAATTTTTTTGTCTCAGGTTGCTGGAGTCACCTTGCTGATAACCATGGCTGCCATGACGACCGCTGTGTGGTAACCAGCCTGCCCCCTCTGATCCAGAATGGAACGTACCACTTCTGCTGCTGCGGCAGCGACATGTGCAACGTAAACTTCACGGAGGACTTCCCAGTGCCGAGCCCCACGCCTCCGCAGCCGTTCTGTGAGGACACGCACACAAAAGCCGACTAACACGGGGCGCGTTCGCTCATTCGTTCACGGCTGCTTTAATCCGCTTCTCTGTTCTTCATGCGGGGCAGTGCACAAGCAGTTTTACCACTTTTCTGTTTTTGACATTAAAGTTCAATGTATTTTATTGGGAATTTATATGCCTTATTTCTTCACCAGTCACTTAGATTCATGTCTGG
Organism: Poecilia latipinna; assembly: GCF_001443285.1. Lineage (NCBI taxonomy): Eukaryota > Metazoa > Chordata > Actinopteri > Cyprinodontiformes > Poeciliidae > Poecilia > Poecilia latipinna. The sequence continues at coordinate 51,282 of NW_015112681.1, read as the reverse complement.
ACTTCAACTAGGACATTCTAAACTGATGCTTATGCACTTCTATATTGACATTCCTTTTTCTAAAGTGACAAAATAGTGAAAAGGTTGAGGGTGTGTGAATAATTTTTTTATCAGTCAGTGAGTTGTCAAGCAGCTAACAGACATATTGTTATTAGTAGTTTTGTTTTTTTTTTTTGTCATTTTTACCTGCGCCGCACCTGTGAATGAAAGCGCCGTGTGTGGCGAGATCGGGGCGGTGTCAGCGCCGGCCCATCTCCTCTGCAGACACGCTCTCCCGCCATCCATGCCGTCCTACTGCATTCCAGGGATTACACAGCGTCTGCTCCGGCTGTCTGCAGACAGACAGTGGGAGCGTGGCGGCGGCTGCTTCTGCCGCGCCGGCAGATAACGGGGGAAAGTAAGGAGTTAGCGGCGAGTAATTAAATTGGATTGTCTTTTATTAATCTGTGAAATTTTAATGCCATTTGTGCCTGAATTTTTAAATCCCATTTCTGGTTCGTGGCGGATTAACTCCTGACGTGTCTTGGCAGATTCCTGGCTAAGGAAATGTCTGTGTGAGTGATCTGAAAACAAAGCTCATGGATGATGGTTTTAGGGTTGGGTAATCGGAGTAGCACAGTAACACAGAAACACTTTACCGGTGAAGAACCAGCATAGCTACAGGATTAATTATCTTTTCTGACTGTAATGTTTACTTTTAGAATAATACTTAAAGTTTCCTCCTTCTTGAAGTAAATTCCTCTCATCAGGTCAGCTCACCTCACAGGGTTTCTATTGGATTTAGAAAGAAAGTTGATTTTTGTATCTGGTGAAGCCTTTCTGTTGTTTTAGATCATTATCCAATAACCTAATTTTACATCACCCGCAGAGATTTTTCTTTAAATTGTCGTGTTTATAGAAATGTCTGGAATTAAGTATTTTTCATATATCGATACATATAGAAACACTAAATCCCATATTCTATTATTAAGATTTCACATCCACCCACTTGTCAACCTCACCATCCAACTACCTATCAACACATCCATCAATATGCCTCTCAAACTGGCATACAATGGTTGCTATGGAGATTTAGTGGGGCTGTCGCACTGTATATATATTCAAAATAAACAGAAGTCACAGATTACTCATTTAAAGCTCCTAGACTTTCACTAATATAAAAAGATACAGTATTAATATAAGAAAATCTTCAGCTGCACTTGTATAGAGCAGCTTGAGATGCCTTTGAATAATCGTGATATAAAAATATGTTATTTTTGTAAACTACTGTTTCCTAATGTAGTCGTTTTCATACGAAAAAAATAAATTATGCTGCTTCACTGCAACAGAGAAAAGTCAAACATTATCTTTAAGGTTTGTCATGAAACGCAGAGTTGTAAAAAGTGTCTTCATGTGAACTGCGCGCACAAACCATTTTGTATATTTGTCTACTTTGTTTTGATATAAGACTCTAGGCGCCGTGTGTTTTGCTGGAGCTCTAAACAGTCTTCTACAGCGCGATGGAGGAACATCAGTGTATACGTCTGTGTTTATTCCGACTCTGTTGTTTTGATTAGAAACCAAGAGATGTTAGACATTAAAGGGAGCCTTGTCAACTCCTATATGTGTGTGTGTGTAAGCCAGTGTGTACATGCTTGCATATGCTGGAACATCAATCATAGCTGCCCTCAAGCTCTAGAGGTCATCAATAATGAATCAAACCGTTGTCTCTGGACAACAACGTACAGGTCAGAACATTGTGCTTCTCTTAGCAAAAAGTCAACGGTGTGATTTGGATTTGTGTTTTGTCATGTTTCCTGTTTGCAGCCCATGGAACGCTGCGCCTCGAAGAGACGGTAACTATCGCCCTGGCAACAGTCTCCTTGCTGGTTGTGGTCGCCGTAGCAGCCTTCTTTGGTTACCGCATGATGCACAGTGAGTTACCATGGAGCCTCGCTCTAAAGATCGATTTTTTTCAGGGCCATCTGAATGATTTTGGTTGCATTTCAATTCTAGTCACATAAGGAGTTACAGTCTTTTGCAAAGTTATTCATACCTCTGGCTTCTAAATTATTGGGATTTCATGTAATGGTTCAACTCAAACCGGTGTATTATTGTGAAGTTGAGTAAAAGCAATGGATGATTTTCAAAATCTTTTACAATAAAAAAACGTGTCTGTATTAACAGGAAATGGCAAACAAGGGCTGCACAACCTCAACATGATGGAGGCTGCCGGCTCTGAGAGCTCACTGGACCTTGACAATCTCAAACTGCTGGAGGTTAGTGTCCCGTTTTTATCATCTCCACCCTCTAGAAACCTAGATTTAAGACCAACCTCATCTGATGACCCTCCTATAAAGATGTTTTGGACTAATAAAAGAGATCTATGAATGTTGCCTTGAAGACATCTTGAGATTTCTGTTAGAATAAAAATCTTCTGAATTTCAACCAGGTTCTGTTTATAAAGAGCAAATTCTCTTACTACTGATAGAGAAGGGTTATGTTTTTCTTTTATCCACGTCTTCAGAGAGTAAGGAATGCTTAAAAGTGAAACCAAAGACGCAGAGACGGAAATAAACCCAAAATACATCAAGGTCTACGGTTGCTTCTGTCGTTTCAATGTGACTTTTATCATCCGATCATGGCAGGATGATACGTATGACGGGTCAGCTGTGTAAAAATAGGAATTCGCTTTTACTAACACCGGATCCTGACAACCTGATATGGGAGTAAGCGGACTCGTGTTGTGATAGGAAGCCAATACAGTCTGGATGATATTCAGCCGCAGGGACAATAGAGGCAGACAAAGACTTATTTAGGTTTCTTAGATGGGTTTGCTTTTTGTGGAAGAGGGGGGCTCAAATTTCTAAAACTGTGGACGGCTTGCTTTGTCTGCACATAACCAGTACACTAAAATTTCTTTTGTATCCCTTATGTTTGTTTGGAATGAGTCTTAAAAGTCTCATTCCACAATTTAGACTCCCTAAAAACTGATGTATTTTCTTAAAATTGATTTGAAAATTAGCTATAAAAACCGTCTCACCAGCTAAAGAAATGGCAAGGGATCTAATTATCATTTTTAATTTAATTTACTTTGATTTAATTGACCAGAAGTCTGAGAATTTGTAAAAATGAGGCTTTTACATGCATCCTAATTACTTCAGTTGCAAATGAAAAACTTTAGAAACACCTGGCATTACATTCTGATCTGAATGATTTGATTTTTTTTTTTTTTTTTTTTTTTTTTTTTTTTTGAAAAAAAATTTTTTTTTTT